>NC_140440.1:33945538-34143038 GCF_963576455.1 Neolamprologus multifasciatus
AATCTTAAGTCCTCATTAAGGCAGATATTTAGTGGCCTGTAATTTTTATAAATGCAAAAAAGAAAAAGAGTTTTTTGTTTAAGTCTTTTTGTCTTTCACCGCTTTGTAGGGCTGCACGATTAATCGTTAGAAAATCGCGATCTCGATTCATACTTATGTGCGATCTCATTTCCAAATGACAACGATTAAAAAAAAAAAAGAAAAGACGACGACGATTGTACCGCATTTTGATCCGGGACGTAATCTGCATGAAAACAAGCGCTCACTCTTCCCACGTGATACAGAAGCTGGCTGCTAAAATTGGCGGGGAAAAAACAACGGAGAGCTCGTCAGGGATGAGGAGAAAGTGACGGGAGAAAATCCATCCCGGTCAACCACCCAAACATCAATAACGGGAACCTTATACAGCGCTTCCCTATACACATCGAACTCCCGCAGGCACAAAGAAATTACGGAGGCTATCACTTATCACCTGACCAAAGATATGGCTCCATCAACACTGTGCAAAACGAGGGATTTAGGAAAATGATCAACACCCTAGACAAACGCTACACAGTGCCGTCCCACAACTATTTTTCTATTGTTGCACTACCTGCTCTATACACGCAGCGTCGAGCAACGGTGGAGACGGAAGTTCAAGCAGTAAAACATTTTGCGGCAACGACAAAATGTGAGACATTTGTTGTTTTTATGTTTATTTATTGTTTTTATGTTCAGTCTCAACTGTTATGAAGTTTATGTGCAGTTAATAAGTGCAATAAATATTTATACTGGAAAAGAAAATCGTGAGAGAATCGTGATCTCAATTCTAAGCAAAAAAAATCGTGATTCTCATTTTATGCAAAATCGTGCAGCCCTACCGCTTTGTATAGAAAGAGAGACCTATTGTAACTGTGTGCAGTGATTGTGATGCCATGGCTTCGATATGGTACCAGGTCTATGACCACTCTGACCAATCAGTCAGTGTCTTCAAAACAACGTTTGTGCATCTAGATGGCAACGGGACTATCAGTATGCAACTGAATAGAGTCAAGTTAGCAATAGCATGCAATCTGCTTGTGATAATAGTGATGAACTGTGATAAGTTAAGAGGGAAAAAAACAAATCTGCTGTTGTCTACATACAAAGACAAATACTTTCAAAGCGCTTCATAACCTCGCTCCTCCATATCTATCCGATCTTCTCCACACATACTCGCCCCTTCGTACACTCCGCTCTTCTTCAGCTTCCCTTCTGTCAGTTCCACCTGCTCGCCTGACTTCCATTGGACTCAGAGCCTTTAGTTGTTCTGCCCCGAGAGTTTGGATGCACTCCCACTTGCTCTACGGACCACACACTGTCTCACCACTTTTAAATCACTACTCAAAACCCATCTGTTTAGAATTGCATACACCTGATCTGTCTTAGGCCATTTTTACCTTGCTCAGTTTTTACATTTGCTTTTATACTTTTATGACTGTTTATGTCTAAATTTTATCTTTATCTTTAATTTTCTTATGTTTTTTATGGTATGATTACGTGTTACTGTAAGGTGACCTTGAGGGTCTGAAAGGCGCCTATAAATAAAATGTATTATTATTATTATTATACAATGAAAATCATATTCACTACTTACATTCAGAGTTTAGCCAGAACATCATGAATTTAAAATAAAAATTCCTTAACAAATAGTTCTCTAGTTACTGCAGGATGGCAGTTTAAATGCAGAGTGACATCGGTGCCGAGTAACTTTGATGCGGAATTCTGGGAATATAACCAGAATGCAACCAGTTAAGTTGAGTCCTTTATTGCAAAGAGATGGACCTCAAGCGATTTTCACTCATCTGCGCAGATTGACTGGTATTGACTGACATGTTTGCAATCTGCATGAAAAATTAGACTGCAGTTATTTGTAAACCTTTGGCGATCAGTCTGAGAGTGATTGCAATGAATCCAGTCGGTGGGAATGAAATTAAAGTCAACCTGCTGTCCTAGTTTTTTTACTCTTAGGCTACGTTCACACTGCAGGTCTTGATGCTCAATTCCGATTTTTTGATCAAATCCGATTTTTTTGTCTGCTCGTTCACACTACAAATAAAATGTGACAGCAAACGCGCTCTAGTGTGAACGCTCAAAGCGGCTGCATGCGCAAAAGAAGACGTCACACACAACGCGCTCTGTTTAGACCCAGACCAACAGTATTGTTTGACTGATGGCCCTTAATATAAAGACTTCGGACTTTACGTTTCCCAATTTTTGCTTTAAGTTATTTTGTTATTTACATAATAATGTAAATAACCTAATAATGATCCTTATTGCTGTTTTAGAGGAGCGGAGCTTCAAAGGATAGTTGCAGATTTCTGTGAGAATCTGCAGATTATACAGTACAAATAAAATGTTCACGTTTCTCCAACGTTGTCTGCAGCAGTTTCACCGGATGTCCAGGAAGCGTTCGCGATGTCTTCTCCTGCGCTGATAATTGGCGTCTGTCTTGTGTCAGTGACGTAAAAGACGGATTTAATGCGACTTGACCATCAAACAGCAGTCGCTTTCTAAAACATCAGATATGTATCGGATTCAGTACCACATACGAAAGTGACCCAGATCGGATTTGAAAATATCGGATTTGTGCCGTTCACACTGTCACACCATGATGGGATATGGGTCGCATAGGGTCAAAAAATCGGATTTGATGCGCTTTCGCCTGCAGTGTGAACGTAGCCTTAGTGAAGCATAAGTGGCTGTTCTGGAAGTACCTGATGTGTGACTGTCTTGTCTGCACCTCATACTGACTCTTCATTGACCTCTAACTGTTATTTGAAACTTGCAGGTCTGACCAACCTGCTGGATGAGAACAGAATTCAGGATCTGTCTCTCCTCTATCAGCTCTTCAGTCGAGTGCGTGGTGGCGTTCACGTGCTCCTGCAGCACTGGATAGAATACATAAAGGTATGGCAGCTTTTAAATGAAAGACTGAAGAGAAGACAGAATCAATATTAACTGTTTTAATTGTTTTTAATGTCTTGAAAATACAAATTCAGGCTTTTGGAAGCACGATCGTAATCAATCCGGAAAAAGACAAAACCATGGTGCAGGAGTTGCTGGACTTTAAAGATAAAGTGGATCTAATCATCGACGTGTGTTTCATGAAGAATGAGAAATTTGTTAATGCCATGAAGGAAGCTTTTGAAACATTCATCAACAAACGGCCAAATAAACCTGCAGAGCTCATAGGTCTGTAACTAAGCATGTTCCCCATTCATAACTGCCACACAGTGGAGAGAATAATAACAATAATCAACATTTCTCTATAGCAAAACATGTGGATTCAAAGCTGAGGGCAGGAAACAAAGAGGCCACGGATGAAGAGCTGGAGAAGATGCTGGATAAGATCATGATTATCTTTAGATTCATCTATGGTAACGTTTACTGTAACAGTTGTGTAAGTACAGTACTTTGTCCTTTGTGCGGCCTTTGTTGTGAGACTTTGACGTCCTTGCAGGAAAAGATGTTTTCGAGGCGTTTTACAAAAAGGACCTGGCTAAGAGGTTGCTGGTTGGAAAAAGTGCTTCTGTTGATGCTGAAAAATCCATGCTGTCAAAGCTTAAACACGGTCAGTTTTCATAGCTTCGTGCCATTTCTTAGCACGTGTACACACGGGCGCTACATTCTGACAGTGACTGATTGAACTTTGACTCACGACATTTGTTTTCCAGAATGTGGAGCAGCGTTCACCAGCAAGTTGGAGGGGATGTTCAAGGACATGGAGCTTTCTAAGGACATCATGGTGCAGTTCAAACAGGTAACACTTTGCCTACATAAATAGTAGGGGTGGGCGGGGGGGGGAAATCGATACTGTGTAGTATGGTGATATTTTGTTTGCTAATAATGTATCGATACAGGGACAGCAGAAATCGATATTTTGTTACAAAAAAGAATTTTGTGCTCTGACTTCAGAGCATGTTGATCCTTTTTCTGAGCAAGAATCCTGACTTGCAATTTTTTAAAATATTTTGTGATATTCAGATTCTGTACATAAAGGTAAACTTTATCAATATTCATTTTCTCTAATATCAAAGTCTCACACTCAGTCTTTCTCTCATTTCAGTTTGATTGTTGACAAACTGAACGTTTGTATTACAGTCTAGTCCAACTTAACTGAACAACCATCTGGTACAATTATAGCTATTCTGAACTATGCAGTTTATGAAAACTATGCAGCCCCTTCAGCAACTGAAGAATTTGAAAGTAAATTAAAACAAAATATAATTTTACATGAAATAAAAAAGTTTTAAACTGAATTAAAATAAAACATGTCTTAAATTAAAATAAGTAAACTGTCATGTTTATTGCTGCCAAAAAAAGTTAAACACATTTGGACAGTGAAGGAATGTCAGGATTCTTGCTCAGAAAAAGAATCAACATGCTCTGAAGTCAGAGCACAAAAACCTTTTTGTAACAAAATATCGATTTCTGCTGTCCCTGTATCCATACATTATTAGCAAACAAAATATCACCATACTACACAGTATCGATTTTTTCCCCACCCCTAATAATTACAGTCTAGTTTGATTTTACGTCTTCAGACTTGTGTAATTACAATAAAACTGAAAGGGTGGACCCTCACCAACACTGCCTGCTAATGGAGTCAGTTTCCTGCTAGTTTCAGTTTACTAAGATTAAAACTTCTTTGTGGGTAGATAAACTCGTGTCTTTGTATTTCTGTAGTATATGCAGTGCCAAAACATTCCCGGCAATATCGAGCTGACAGTGAATATCCTCACTATGGGCTACTGGCCAACGTACGTCCCTATGGAGGTGCACCTGCCACCTGAGGTTAGTCCTGAGCAAATACTGAGGGTTGATTTTGCACTTTTCAATATAACGAGCATCGCTTTGTAACAGCTCTCTTATCTTTGTCCAGATGGTGCGACTGCAGGAGATCTTCAAGACTTTCTATTTGGGCAAACACAGTGGCAGGAAGCTGCAGTGGCAGTCGACGTTAGGCCACTGTGTCTTAAAAGCTGAATTTAAAGAGGTTTGAACTCTTTTCTAAGAATGACCTCGTGTGTTTTGCTCACTCAGTGAGCCAAGTTTAATGCTAATCGTCTCGATGTTTCTTGCAAAAGGGCAAGAAGGAGCTGCAGGTGTCACTTTTCCAAACTCTTGTCTTACTGATGTTTAATGAGGGAGAGGAGTTCACCCTGGAAGAGATCAAAGTGGCAACAGGAATAGGTTTGTATTAACACATCAAAGCACTTTTTCATGAAGAAATGGCATCCTCTATTTTTTTCCCAGCCACGCTGATCTTTGGGCCTTTCCACAGAGGACAGTGAGCTACGGCGGACTCTTCAGTCACTTGCATGTGGTAAAGCACGTGTCCTCACCAAAATCCCAAAAAGCAAAGATGTAGAAGATGGGGACAAGTTTTCCTGCAACGACGACTTCAAACACAAGCTGTTCAGGATCAAAATAAACCAGATCCAGATGAAAGAAACAGTATGTTTGCTCTTACCGTATTTTTCAGCCTGAATTATCTTTCAAGGATCGGAAAATTCTTTTTAATTTGCCTTTTTTACTCAGGTGGAGGAGCAAGCCAGCACCACAGAAAGAGTCTTTCAGGATCGTCAGTACCAGATCGATGCTGCCATTGTGCGGATCATGAAGATGAGGAAGACTCTGACCCATAATCTTTTGATGTCTGAAGTGTACAGTCAGCTGAAGTTCCCCGTCAAGGTGATAATCACAACTGATTTTCTGTTTTGTTTTGCTTGTTTGTTTGTTTTCTTTTTACCACTCGGCCGTAAAAGCTGATGGAGAATGCCATCACCAGGTGCAGACACCAAAGTTTGTGAATGTGATAACCAGAGATGGGTAATCCGATTACTTTTTCTAGTAACGAGTAAAGTAAAGGATTACTATTGCAAAAACGGTAATTAGATTACCGTTACTTTCCCGTAGGAACGCTGCGTTACTGCGTTACGAAAACCGTGATTTTTTGCGAGAATGTCTCATGAGAGTGACGTAAGCGAGTGCGACGTCGTGACAACAGCTGTGTGCAGATCAACAATGGATCATATATCGAGTGCAGAGAGAGTATGAGCGTGCAGCGTTTAAAGCGTGGAAGTACTGACCTTACTTTGAGTTTGATTCCATAAAAAGTGACAAAAACATTAGTGTCCGTTGTGCGTGGGAAGAAAACTTCTTTTTACAGCGAAAAAACCCCTAAACTTCCAAACAAGCACCGAGTAGCTACGACGTAATGGGAAACTCACAGAGAAACTCGCGGATTCTTCCACTGACCGCTGCACACCTGCACCAGGGTAACCCTCCGCCTACCCCACTCCTGCTTTACAGGTGAAAATAGAGCAACAGGACCGCTAGTCTTTGACTTTATTTATTTTCTGCTGTGTTTTACTTGCATCTATTTGAAAGACTGAGTGTAAACACACAAAAATATTTTATGTGCTGGAATGTGCAGAAAATAGGTTTAAATGTTAAACTAATTTCTTCCAGTCAGAGAATGTTGCAGATAATTAAATTTTTGCTTGATGCATAAAGTTAAAAGATTAAAACTAATAAAACAAGTTTTAAAAAGAGACTTTTCCATTTGATTACATTTTGTATGATGGATTATGTAGAAAAAGTAGAATTGGGCAGAAAGATCTATCACTTTATCACCTATTCAGGTTGTAAATCATGTTGTTAAAAAGTAACTAAGTAACTAACTAATTACTTTTGAAAATAAGTAATCAGTAAAGTAACGGGATTACTTTTTGGGGGAAGTAATCAGTAATTAGTTACTGATTACTTTTTTCAAGTAACTTGACCAACACTGGTGATAACTCGAGTATGAGGCAATGTAGGGCCTTAAAATTGACACCATAAGTGTATCTACGACCTTGACCTCAGGTCAAGTTTTCTGAAAATCTTGTGAATGCAATAACTTGAAAATAATCCAATTTTAAGTTGATAGGTGTGTCCACTAGGAGGCTGAAATAGCACTGGTAGTTGCCAGTATTTTTAATATACAGAAGGACTACACTGGGTTTAATGCATGATCTAATAGTAGAAATAATGAGAAGTGAATGTAGCTTTTGAAACCTTCTAAGCTGTGGGGCTTCCTACATGTGAATATTGTATTGGGTATTCACTACTTTCACTTACCATTTCAGTCCCTCTCCTTTTTCGTCTACTTTCAGTCCTCCAGTAAAGGAAGTTTCTTTCATTTGCTGGGCAGACCCCCGCTCTTCCACAGTTGACAATTTCAGCTAAACTAGATCTAACCCAAAAAAACCCACTAGGACTTGGCCAGACAGCAGTGACGCTTCGGCGTGACAGATTGCTGATTCAGTTTAAAAGTTTGCTTGGACATGATAGGGGGTGACTTCAGTGTTTACCACAAAGAGGAAGGAGTGGGGAAAAATAGTCAGAGATCAAGAAGCCAAAATGAGAAGCCGAGATAGTGGCTGCTTTGAAAGTTTCACTTCACGGCAAAGAAGTTCTTCGTATTTTAACATGTTTGGTCTTCACGTACAGGATAAAAGATCCACAGTCATGTGAAGAAGTTTTCAGGGGACTCTCTACATTCCTATAAACATGCACTTTTTCACATGATTGTGAGATCACTCATTGGTTTTCAGTTTTGCATTTAAAAGCTTTAACTTTGGTGTTTTTTGTCCACTAGTGTTAATTTAATTCTTTCTTTTTTTTTTCATAAGAACTATAAGCTGCAGCCATATGCAGTACGGGTGTGCCGCACAGACACAAATATTTGATAATTAGTTCTACATGAGATTTTTTTGTTTGTTTGTTTATCTACAAGGCTGTAAATGTGTTTTTAATGCTGAAAAGTTGGGCATTTTAAGATGTGACTCTATGGGAATTGGCTTGCTTTGGGTGCCAGCCTCAGGTGACCACTAGAGGAACTGTACAGTCTGGAATTTCCATGGTTGTTTGTTTTTGTTTGTTTTGTGTTTTTAAAGAAGCAGCTATGCCACAAACAAGAGTGTCAAGAGACCAGTTGTATCACATGTTCTTGATCCTGCTAAAACATGTAGATAATCGTCTCCATAGCTCTGTGTGGGAACAATGTTAGACGCTGCGGTTACGCTGTGTTGACCAAATTTGGAATATGACTCTTAGGGGATCAGGGTTTTAAACTTTGGCAGTGTTTAATATCCGCATCCTCCAGTGCAGGGGTCCCCAATCCCAGTCCACGAGGGCCGGTGTCCCTCCAGGTTTTAGATCTCACCCTGGGTCACATGATTAGCTCATTACCAGGCCTCTGGAGAACTTCAAGACATGTTGAGAAGGTCAATTCTCCATTTAAATCAGCTGTGATGGATCAAGGACGCATCTAAAACCTGCAGGGACACCAGCCCTCGTGGACTGGGATTGGGGACCCCTGCTCCAGTGTAACAGCATGTATCAAATAACAAAAAAAACTATAACAGGGTCACCTTTATGTAGTTCTAGAGGAAAAGGAGAAGGTGTTTTAATTTACTTTTTATTTTATGATAAATTTTGGGAAGACTAACATGAATCTGCCTTTTCACTTCTTTTTTTTGTCTATATCACACCTCAAATTATAGCTTGAAATGCTGGCATGTTTTTCATGTTTTAACTCGTGCCTCCTGTGTGTCCTCTCCTCTCAGCCTGCTGACTTGAAAAAGAGGATAGAGTCTCTTATTGACAGGGACTACATGGAGCGTGACAAGGAGAACTCCAACCAGTACAACTATGTGGCTTAGATGAAAGAAAGGTGGATGCAGGTGGTCCAGTCAGGATGAAAGCTGTTCTGAGTGCTCGGTCTCTTAAATCGTCTGCTCCAGTGGAAGTTATCCATTATCATCTTCAACCCAGCGACCGACAACTGAATGGCTATAGCTCCACAGGGTTTTTCGTCAGGGGTCTTGTGATCCTGTGGACTGCATGCCTATTGAAAAGAGAATATTGTCCATATTTGTCAGTGCCTCTGAGAGAGCTGGGACAAAGAAGACACACAGATATTGTTCAGTTTGCTCTTCTTTTTTTTTCTTTTTTTTAATGGAGAGGAAAAGTATTTATTTTCAAACTTAGATTCTTCTTTGTCCATGGTTTGAATCAATATGCTCTTTGTTATCAAGTCACTATTTTTTTTTCTTCCTTTTTGTTCACCCAGTATCCCAGGCAAATGCTAACACACCTAACAATGCTCTAAATGTACCACATGTTTGAGAGAGAAAAAAGGATAAAAATTAAACTGATGCTTGTTTCTTCTGTCAGTGTCAAAAGTGGGACTAACATTTAAAGTAGGGAACTGGGAATTTTGGGAATTTCTGTGGCAAATGTGTGATCCTGCATCAGCAAAGTTTTACAGTTTCAAGGCCATGTAGCCCAGTGATATAGCTATGTTTGTAATCACACAAAATGTGCCAAAAATGGAGCACTTCTTGTTGTTATAGGCTATAATGACGCTGCTAAGGCAGCCCACTTGTATAAGTAAACACATTTAAGTTTCTCTTTTGTTTTTTCTTTGAAGGTCATTTTTGTACATGCACCACAAAGCATTTTAAATAATCTGACATGGCAGTCCACTTTGTGTTAGGTTTTTGATGACCCTTAGTAAAAGCACAATACGATGAGAGTCCACATTCAATGTCATTACTACACACTTTTTTTTTCTTAAGTCACCCTATGAGGCTTACTGGAAGGTGGATGGAAAATGCCTCAACATATGAGGCAGACAATGATTGATCAGATATGCCGTTGTTTGTATGAGTCTGTTAGATTTCTTCAGATTAAAATAACTGTCTCAGTGGGTTATGTCATGTTCAATCACTGGTTTTCAAACACGTGTAATTATATTTAGGGTGACCAGATCCCAACTATTTCAGCGCATGACTATGTGAGACTGGGTACTAAAGCTGGAAATAGTCTAAGTTAAACAGATGTTATCGGTGTGATGCTGATTATGTGATGGACAGATGGAATATTTTATATTAAAGCAATTTACACCTTGTAAGCTTAAATATAAGCTAAAGTTTGTTTTTAATGGGATGGCTTCTATAATCCCATTTTCTATATTGTCTGCTCACGTTTTTGTTTTTTGCAATAATGGTTATCCATCAATCCACAGAAAATAACATCTCTGTTTTGAGCCATACAGTACTGTGCAAAGGTCTTGAGGCATGGTAATAAATAGGTACTGTGATTTATTGAGGCAGTAAACATACATGGAAATACAGTTAATAAGGGGATTTTTTTTTTTCCTTTTCTTAAGGACATGACTTTCAGATTGTGACCATTGACTGTAGATAGTTTTAAGCCTCCAGGTTGTTTAGTCCTGCACTAGTCCAATTTGCTCAAATCTTTGTCAAAGGCCATTGCTCACCATGTCGAGATATGCCAACTTTATAGCTAATAGGTCTTTGAGAATTGGAATCTCCTTGGTGTAAAAATCCAAATTTATGCATGCCAAACTGGCATTTTTTTTATAGATCCAACTAAAGACACAAGAACAAATGATATGCATTTTTTTGACAGGCTGCTAATAACAAGCTGCCTAAAGACAGTTTGAAATTGGTTCTTTTCCAAGTTGTCATGTTTATCCCTCGAGTTAGGTCCCTTTTTATGCTTGAACAATTAATAAGTCGGTGTTAAGTGGCTTAACAAACCAGGAACCGCACTGAAAATGAGTGAAAAGGCGGTCAATGTCCAAATAACAACACTGAAAGATCTTCAGAAAGCCTGGAAAACTATTACTCAAGACCACTTCTGAAAAATGGTCTCAAAACGTTTGCACAGCAGCGTATTTCTCGTGAAAGTTCACTTTCGTTAACTGAGAAGCCGAGCCCGGCATAAAGGGAGATATCTAGTCACCCTAATTATAATAGTATGAAATCATTGGTGAAGATTTTATGAGGCGCCATTAAACACTTAGGTTCGTGTGAGCTTTAAAGTGCTCACGGGCCAGTAATTAGTCCATCAACGAGATTTAAATAGGGCCTGGCTCCACACCTCTTATAGGGCTGGCACGTCGGCGTCTGTCATATGACTGTCATTTCCTGGTGTCGTCGGTGGTAGCTGCATCCAAACACCACTGACTGAGCGTCTCCGTCGGTCGTTTTCTCTCCAGTGGCTGACCCTGAAAACTGCCCAGCCATGATGTATCGCTGCCTTTTCTTTTTTGTGTTTGGAATCGGTAAGTGTCTTCAAAATAGCTTAACGTAAAGAAGGGGGCAGGGGGGGAAATCGCTCTGTTTCTGAGAAGTGGCGTGATTAAACTTCTGGGACACGCCGGGCCTGTCGCTTCAGGGCTAAATATTACTGTTGTTCTGGAAAGGGAAAATTACAGAGTATAAACGTAGTTGAAGATATGTGTTCAACTGCACAGACGTAAACGTGTTTGCTTAGAGTGAGTATAAAGTACAGGCCTTAAGCGGTTCAGTCGTGATGGTTAGCTGTCGTAGCTTCGTGGCTAATTGTTACATACGTCAACACTAAACTGAAACGCAGCCAAGCGGTCGCATGTAGCTTTCAGATTTACACCTATATAGATAGCTGCTTATTTTATTACCAGGAAAAAAACTAAACAAAAAAACAGCAACAAAAAAACTCAAAAATAAAAAGTAGCTATTTCTGCGTTTATTTTGTAGCTAATGTTTTGGACAACTATTGCTAGTGTCTGATGGCTTGGTGATTAGATAACACCAGGTTTGGAAGCGAAAGTTCCAGTTAATCATGAAGCCTAAGCCCGTCGGAGTCCTATCCTCTGCTAGATAATACTGGCCTAAAACAGTTCAAGGTTACAAAAGCAGAAATGCATTAGAAAGTGCGACATTAAACGAGCCGTGGGTCCGATAGTTAGCATTAGCTTTTTGACAGTTTGCTGGAAATTGGCACGTGACCGTGAAGCGGAAACGATTTACCGTAGAGCTAAAGTGTAGCATAAAAAGCTAAGCAAATGCCGAGTAGAACTACAGATATGGATTATTGAAGAGTCTTTGATTTTACAGACGCTTATTTGAAGTGAGATTAAGTGACGATAACTTCTAATTGCTGGGCTTAGCTGGATAGATCGCTGTTTGTGTAATAGTTTTTCTGGAAAGTTCTCATCTATTGCAGGCTGATACGAAAATATGCCCCCTTATCGGATTTTTTTTTTTTTTTTTTTTTTTTAGCCCTGTTGCAACTATGCTGTGTACCTTCTTACTCTGATAATACTGGGTTTGTTAAGGTATAGCTGAGATTGTATATCTGCCTGTTAGGGAGATTTCATAAACACCTGTGTGTCTTGTGGACTTTATAGGTTTATCACATTACCTGCAAACCTGAGATGATGACAGAGCATGCTGTTAAAACCACAGCTGCCTATAACTGGACTTCGGCCTTTGTTTAATTGCACGCGCATTTTTGTGGTCTGGAGTATCTTGAACATTTAAGTCTGTATTTGTAGTTGTGTGGGAGTTTTTATGGTGAATTAATGAAGAAAAAAAAGATTTCAAATGACTGTAAACCAGTAATGTGTTCAGAAAGCAACTCTTAAGTTGTCAGTGTAGACAGCACACTGGTTCATCTCTTGAGTCGGGTGACTTGTTTGTCATGCTTGGATGATTCATAGGTCAGTGTCAGTTGGTTTCACAAAGGACAAGCATTTCTCTGAAAATAGTCAGGTTTAAGAACAGGACTAAACATGAATGACATGTCCAAAGAGAAACTTTGAAAGACTTTTAGGAAACTTGGAGAAATATTACTCAAAGCCACTATATTGTGTCTTTTTGAAAAGTCCAGGACTGTGTTTGGTCTAGACCGACGGAAACTGAGACCTTTGGACACCATAATGCTGACACTCCTTTGCACTAGAGTCGCATGATTTATTTATAAAAAAAAAAAAAAAAAAAAAGGGGGGGGGGGGGTTAAAAATCTAGGCAGGAGTTAAATATTTATATATGCCTTGGAAAGTTCCTGGCTACCCTGCAATAACAGTGTTTGCTTTAACAGATACTAAACTGGAACATCTTTTAGAAAGGAAAACAGATAATCCCATCAGACTACTATGGAAAACACACTATCAGTTTAACTGATAGGTGATGCAGAACAAGTTTAAGCAAGTCTTAATTCAAGTTTTGTTTTTTGTTTTTTTTTTTTTTGGGGGGGGGGGGGGGGGGTCATGTCATGTGATAAGCTGCTGATAGGTTTTCAGCCCTCAATAATAGGATGTGTTAAACCCCAAGCTTGGTGGCCTAAGCTACTGTGACTAAAGATTGGCTGCTTCCTAGGGTGAACATTATTATTATTATTATTATTATTATTTATGGTTTGCCATGATTAGGCTTGCGTTGGTAACGTCTGTTGCTGTACATCTGTCATCCATGAGTTTGACCTCATTCAGAGAAGGCTGTAATGAAGGCAGGACCTACTATAGGTGTTCTCTCCAGCAAGATGACAAAATGAGGTTGGACAGGATGAACGACTAACTTAGAAAACGTCTTATTTATCTGAGATCCCAGCCTTGATAAGAAAGTTGTTTACATGACCTGCGTAAAACAACATGGTGATTTTGTAGTCAATCTTATCAGTGTTGTAGTTCCACCACAGCAGACATGCATGATCAACATTAATCATTAAATTATGAAACTGCTATAGTGTGTGCTCATTGCGCTCTTACACATTTGCTTTGATTTTATTGCAATGTGCTTTGCTTTTTTTGATCATTTTCCATGAGCTACAGCTTCCTGAACACATGACCAGTCACATGAAAGTGACAACACACTTGGTATTGGACTTTTTTTTATTTTATTTTTTTTTAAATGAGGGTGGATTGGTGTGGTTTTTGTGAGACCCTGTAATCAAGTGATGTCATCTTTATAACTTTGCCCACTTGTTGCTCTGAAGGGACTGACTCCATCCCCTCATCGACCTTTTAAAGCATAAAATGTCACAATTAATGTTTCTTATGAGTAAGAATTGTATGTACAGAAGAAGAAAATACTAAGTATACCCCTTTTCTTTCCAGTGTTCCAGCTATCACATGGCATTGAGTTCAATGTCACAAAAGATGGAAAGTTATGCCTCTATGCCAATCTGGAGCTCACATTCTCGGTCACCTATGAAGATCTTGACAACCTGGTGAGTGTTTTTGTCTTAGCGATGTGAATCACGATTCTTAAGTCTACAGCAGTCCATATAAATACTGTGATGGCAGCTCTGCTCTTATCAGACCACTTTAGCTGTGACAGTGTTTTTCCAGTCCTCATGTGAAGAGGAAATGAGGAGTTCCCTGAAACAAATTTTTGCTATTCAGTATTTTAGTTGGTGTTTTCCTGGTGGCTATCCTGCTCTTGCAGTGGTGTCCCATGAGGTGTTGTTTAAGTAATCTCAAAGTTAATTTTTGTTCGTTCTTTTAAACCCTACAATCTGATCTGTTTATCAAAATGTTACTTTTTAAACGGTTTTCATATCTTAGTGGGGACATCTAATTGACAAAATGCTTTTCCTAGCTGCTTACCCTAACCATAAAAAAGATACCTAATCTTAACCCTTAGGTTAAAGTTAAGTTTAGGATAATTGTAACCCTGACACTAAAACCCTATTGAGTTTCAAAGGCCTTCAACCTTGTTGGGACAGTCATTTTGTCCCCGTAAGGGCTGTTGGTCCCATAAGTATAGTAACATTCCAATTTTCGGTCCCCACAAAGATAAGTAAACATGGTGTACACACTTTTTTTTTTTTTTTTAAATGACAAGCTATAATAAAACAGATCCCCACAAATGATTTGTTTTAAAACTTGAACATTTTCCTACATTTCTCAACATCAGTCCATTAAAATGCTTCTAAAGAGTGTAATCAACATGGGGAGGGGAGAAACCCTGTTTGCAAATCAGGAGGCATTTACATACTCTGTGCTGTTCGGGCTTGTCAGGGCAGGTGAAAGTTAAACGAATTTCCACTGCTCTTGAAGCCTGCAGGATGAAGGATGGGTGCTAGTCATGTTGCTAGTCTTGATTTAACAAATGTTAAACTGCTATCACAAACTCCTGTCAAGTGTTAATAGACTAGGCTACTGTTGGCTAGTAGTTTCTAGTGTTAAATAAGCTTAATTTCTAATCTCTATGAACACACACGACAGAACTGGTTAATTTTGACTTGTGGTTTTCAGAATCTGCTTTTGTGCTGATCATTGGCTTTGACTGTATGTTTTACTTGTATTTGTTTTTTAAAAAGGGAAAAATATGGACATGTTGGCATAATTTAAAATCTAAAGCTGATTGGAGGTGGTCAGTAATCACTGACTGAAAATTAGAAGCTTTCTTGTTTTGCTCATAGATAGAAGATGATGCAGCTTCTGAGTCTAAAAAGTGAAGCCCTAGCAGAAATGTCTTGACACGGCTTTCTCTTTAATGACCAGCAGGGGGTCCCTCCTGGTTGAAGACATTTCTGTCCCTTGCTCTGTGACATCAGGAACTGCTTTCATGACAACTTCATGGTTTCTAGCACTAATGTCATGTGATTGAAGTTTATTTTGGTAATTGGTCACAAAAGGCTAGTCAATGACCGAACCCTGGAGTGACTCTTCAGCCTAGGTTGTGACTGCGACAGCGCTCAACTTGAGGATTCACAATAGCCATTCTGATGACCTGCATCCATCTTTCATACTATCCGAGCTTACCCCTTGCTTGATTAGCTGTGGATCAATCTTGTTATTAATTTGAACTGTATTCTGTTTTGCCCATCTCAGAAGTTAATGTTAAACTTGTCACGTGTGTCAGATTAAGTTCCTATGATTTTTTAACTGTCTTTCAGACTCAGACAGCTGTGTTTGCTTTAACTGATGACGCCAATTCAACTGAAAGTACATGTGATGCCAAGCACTCATTGCTGATGCTGAATTTTGGAGAGGGTCACTCTTTTAGTATGAGCTTCTCCAAGATTGAAGAAAGTTACGAAGCGGACGTAGTCACCTTTAAATACAATCGCGGCGACCCTGTCCACTTCCCTAACTCCAAATCAAAAGGTAACGTCTACATCTCGATGTGTATTTATTTAAAAAAACAAAAAAAAACCTTGTTAACAGATCTTCTTGGACTTTTCTGGATTTGTTAGAACCTGGTTTGGCAACGGGGCTTCCTGAAATTAAAAACATAGGCATGGATACCTGCTACTCGTGCAAAAGTGAGGACCTGATCGCAAGTGGTGATGTCAACATCACGCTGTGGGATGTGCAAATACAGGCTTTTATCAGTGATGGCAGCAAGAGTTCTGAAAGTAAGTACGCGAGCTGTGACGCAGCTCATCCTGGCTGTAGCGTTTTGTACGTTTCTGTTAATGTGTTCTTCTGTTTTCTCCTCGCACAGTAAGCTCCTGTCCTGCAGATCAACCCACCTCAAGTACACCAACTGCTGCCCCTAATACCACCACTACTGCTGCTGCCCCTAATACCACAACTACAACTGTCCCTACCACCGCCCCTAATACAACCACACTTGCTCCTAATACAACCACAATTGCCCCCAACACAACAGTCCCTACTGCCGCCCCTAATACAACCACACTTGCCCCTAATACAACCACACTTGCCCCCAACACAACTACGGCTGTCCCTACTACCACCCCGGTACCCACTCTCCCTGTACCCAGTACTGGGAACTACAGCATCAAGACTGAAAATGGCACAGTCTGTCTGCTGGCCAACTTTGGCCTGCGCATTGGTTTTAAAGGCGAGGTAGGTTTCATATACTCACAATTGTAACCCCCCCCCTTCACAGATAATTTATCATTTATTGAGTTTGCTTCTGTTCTGTCTGGCTTAAAATTTACAGGAAATGAATTTGAATCCCAATATGGCCACTGTCAATGGATCATGTGGTGTCAACAGCAGTGAGCTTCTTTTGGCATCTAAAGAAATGACTATCAAGTTTACCTTTACCAATGTAAGTCCTCAGAGATAAAATCACTTATCCATGTTGTCAAACTTACCAAGGGTCACACTGCACGTATACTTAGCCATTTTACTGTCCTTAACGTGACAACTCCACTTCCAGGAAAACAAAAAAGTAAAGGGTGGTTATGTAACCTTGTATTATCAGTATTTATTTCAGTGACGGGAGGTATGTAAACCTGAAGTTATAAAACTCATTAATTAAAGAGGAAAAAATGCTAAGTGCTTTTCTTAAATCTGTGTCAGTGACGGGTATTTAAGAGCTTTTGGGGAATGCTGTTAACTTCAAAATGAAGCCTTCAGTTTCCCGTTTTCTGTTTCTAAACGTTTACAGGACACAAAGAAATTCCGCCTGCATGATCTGAGCATCACTGTCATCACGAGCTCTGGTAACTAAGATTCTTGTATAATCACATGCACCAGGCAATGCACTGAGAAGAAGGCAAACTATGTGCTGTCTTTCTTCCTTGAAGGTAATTTTTCTGTGGAGAACTCCAGCCTCAATCTGTGGGAGGCATCCATCGGCAGCTCCTACATGTGTAACAAGGAGCAGACTTTCAACATCACCGACACGCTCGCCATCTACACCTTCAGCCTGCATGTGCAGCCCTTCGGAGTGAAAAAGGGTGTTTTCAGTACAGGTAGGTTATTTTTGAAATCTCCTGGTGTACAGACCGTGGCTGTGATCATGATCAGAATAAGGCAAAAAAAAAAAATTATTTTATGGATTTATCAGTGCTGGTTAACGGGTTATTATTTAGGGAAGACATTAAAAAAGAGAAAATTCTAGTTGGTGTTTTAAGAACTGTTCAGTAATCATCCTCTCCCAAACCAGGCTCACAACTGTGCATAGTTGTGGATCTGTGACATGCTAGTTTTACCTGTTGGAGTTTGGACCCAGACCTCAATTTCATAAGATTGGTGACTTTAAAACAAGTTGTCTTGCATAAATTTAAAAAAAATAAGGGAACCTCTAAGGTTCTCTTCATAGTGCCAACAAATCTCCCGTGTAGTGCTTTTCTTTTGGTGCATTGCATTTTTGTTGCTGATAAAATGTTTAAGGTAATCGCCACCATGTGTAATTGCTGGAAGACTTATCGTATCCAATCTAGGAGAAACACAGCACCTTTAGACACAGTTGTTATCCTGTTAATTTATCACTCACTGTTGCACATGTTTGCTGCTGATTAGCCATTACTGGCTAATCAGCAGCTGTGGGTGAATGACTGAATGTAGTGTAAAGCGCTTTGGGGTCCTTAGGGACTGAGTAAAGCGCTATACAAATGCAGGCCATTTACTGCTCTTTTAATTGTAACAGAATGACTTATGTTTTATAGTTGATGGTTAATGTGTGCACTGGCTAGGTTAACATTTGTGTGACTGCACTGAAATTCCAGATGGAAGCGGTAAAGATCAGTGCTGTTGCAAATCAAAATCTAATAGTATTTACTATCAGTATCGGTTCTTTGAGAACTACAGGCAGTGTTAGCACGTTAAATATCTGCATATAGAAAGAATTTGGGTGCCCCAAAGTGAGTTTTATACAGTTTACTGACATCACTGAAGGAAGCTGTGCTTTTTATTGCCTTTGTAGTCTTAAATTAAAGCACTAAACGTCATGAAAATGAGGTCTGGTTCATCCACCTAATTCATAAACATCTGCAATAACATCTGTCATTAAGTCTTGAATTGAAAGAAATGAGATTTTGGTGTCGTGTGCTCTAAAAACAAACTACAGATAATCTGACCTGTTGTCCTGCTGCGTCACACGTCTGTCTCACAATGTTTTTAAATCACAAACACACTGTTCTACCTGCTGACTGACTCTCTCTTTATCTGCAGCCCATGAATGTTCAGTGGACGACCCCAACATCTTAGTCCCAATCATTGTTGGCGCTGCTCTGGCTGGCTTGATTCTCATTGTAGTGATTGCTTACGTGATTGGTCGAAGAAAGACTTACGTTGGATATCAGACTCTTTAAATTCATATTGCAGTCGATCTTGTGATGTTATGGGGGTTCCCAAGCCTGGTCCTTGGCCTTCATGGTCACACATTCAGGAGTTGGTCTAAACCTAAATCTACAGTTTTGTGAAACGGCATCAGTGTGGAGGGGAATCAAAATTTACTGTCTGATCATTGAGGTGTAACGTTTTGGTTATTTCATAAAGATGCAGGATTTTCTCTCAAGGACCAGACTTGTCTACCCCCCAAGTGTTTGTGGTGTCTTTTTGTTTTCCTCATGTTTTTTGTTTTCACCTGAATGTCTTTTCTGTTATGCTTTTTTTTTTTTTTTTTTTGTTAATGGGCAAGTGCAAGATCTATCAAGCATTTGTTTAAATTGGATATCTGGTCATGCAAAAGTCTACCATTACCTTTTCATAAACGAAACCCCCTGAAGGTCTTCCACATTTCAAGCACAAGATGTGACCATGTAATTGGTTTCTGTAGGATCCTGCACTTGCTCAGCGTACATTCCCTTTTTTGTTTATGTCTTTAAAACATGTTTTTTTGTTTTTAACCCCATTGAAAATTTGTGGAAATCAATTGAAAACCTCAATGTCACAGCAGCTTTTTTTCCTCCCTCCCTGGAAGTTCATTAACAGATGAATGTCTGCTCCTTTTAAAAGGCTGTAGATGAACAGGCCTTAGTCCATGTTTGCCCCTGTAGAGCAGGAGAAACATAAGATATTTGTCCTGGTTATGTGGCTCCAGTTATGGCATTGAACATATCAAGTAAGAGAAAAAGCACACATGGCGCTAATGACTTTAACAATGGCTCACCAACAAATTATTATGAAGACCCCCAGAGTGACAAACCTGTGTGATGAAGCCATCGTTGGTCATTACATTTGCACATGCTCAACCTGAAAGTTGTGTGGGGCAGTTTTCTCTTCCTCCCCCTCAGAAGACATTTTGGCATTATGTTTAGAAAAGGGATCGTACTATTGTGTAGATATTCGCTTTCAGCACAGATGATTCTGAAATGGGGATATTTACATGTAAATGCACTTAAACACTCTTTATATTCTTCTTGCTTTGACTCTGCTGTCACATGATCTCACCTGTGTAAAATTCTGGGCTTTGGCCTGAGCTCTGCGGGTGGCTGCTGCTGGATCAGTGGGTGTTAAAGCCCCTGAAAACTTTGGGTTCAGAGCTCTGCATCTTTAGATATGTCACTGAACTGAGTAGGAATGACGACAAATGGTGCAGAAATGGTTTGACGTGTTGGGAAACTTGCACTTCTCGTGCATCTCTAGCTCACAACATGACACGTTCATGTCATGTTTGGTTCATCTGTGTGCTACAACTCTTAAAGTCAGTCCAGTTTTCCAAATGCCAAACTGTTTGTTAGGTTTCAGCTTGCCTGTCTCTTTAAGACCTCAGGCTGTAGTTTCATCCAATTATTCTAATGTGCAAACAACTGCCAGGATAACTTTAATTGGTTTGCTGAAATTAATGATAACTTGACATTAAATGGATTTTTAAAGAGGCTGAAAGTAGGTTTTCAGGACCTTTCAAATCAGGGATTGGATCAGAGTAGCAGTCGGTATTGCAGGCCACAGAATGTTCTTTGTAATGACAGAAAGGCTGTGACATGACAGTAGCTGTATGTTAATTAAGCAGAGTACTGTGTTTATTGTTCCAGCTTGTCGCAGCCAGAAATCATTACTTTTTTTTTTCCTAAGATGCTTGTGAAATTTTGCTTTTTCCAGGTCACTGTATATGCGTCTAGTTAATGGCACTTAAATAAGAGCTTTGACTTTTGCTTGTGATTGTTGCAGTTTGTATTTCAGCTTTGTACAAGTTGCCTTAATGATGACAATGTTTTGCAGCATTAAGAGTTTTAATTAGACATTTGTCAAATCATCTAACAAGCTTTGCTCAATAACTTTGTCCCGTGCATTCAGTAACTCACTGCTTACTCGCTGCGTGGTTTTCGGCTGCTTAATTTCCCTCCACTCGTGGAGGAGAACGCGCACACACATAAAGGGAATCTGTGCTGCAAGACAATCTGTTGTTGTGTGTTATGTGGATGCAACTGATTTCCTCTGCATTCTCTCATGCTGTTAGCTATAATAAATTGGATTTCAAATTGTGTCAACGGAGCTTTTTAGTGTTTTCTACAGAAATAAAAGAATGTGCTGTTGAACCACTTGAGTAAATGTTTATGCTTTTAATACCTGGGAGATTTACTTGTCAGACCACTTCTCTCTTTCGGCTGTTCTCTCAGTAACCATATATATTTATGTCCTATGTTAAGCCTGTGAGACATTCACCTCTCTGCTCTCTTCACTCCTGTTTAGCTGAGGAATGCCTGGCTGATGGGGAGAGCTTCCTTGTTCCCATAGCTGTCGGAGTTGCCCTGCTTGTTCTCATTCTTATTGTTCTGCTGGCCTACTTCATCGGAAGAAGGAGAAGCATGGCCACCGGCTATCAGTCTTTCTAATTTCTCATTTAGAGCTTTCAGCTACACAAAGGATAGTTGCTGCCTTTGACTAATTGTGGGGAAAAACTACCATTATGTGTTGTATATGTAGTGTTGATAGGTGTTCAGATTGCCTTTTTGCTGAGAGCCAAATTGACGCTGTTCTGTCTGTAAATTTGAAGCTACAGTTTAGCCTCGCATAAAGACGGGAAACGGTGAGACTGCATCTTTAAATTTAACTGAAGCCAGCAGCTCAAAAGATCGCTTAAGCTGGTTTTCTACATGATTCCTACCCTGAACTCTGCCGCACTTCGGCTGATACAGAAACTGCCAGCTCCTTAGAATAAAGGCTGTGTGATGTTGATCTAATGTAACCATGAGTGCCGTGTAAACCAGGCAGTACAGTAGTGCCACCATTTCTTGCAGAAAATGTTGTTTTTAAATGTTTAAGATGCACAAATTAAGCAGAATAAATCTGAAGATCTAAATTTCTTGGCTGGCGGTGGTTAGATTCAGAAATCCTTTGGTTTTTTTGTTTTGTTTTTTCTCTTCATGGCAACAAACAACTTGTGCATATTAAAATCCACAGGTTGCATTAACGGTCTTTTCAGATTAACCTGTTAATGAGCGGACTTTAAAGATGCTGACATGACCAGTTTCTAGTGTTTATGCTAAGCTGTGCTGACCAGCTTTGTATAAGAGCGGCATTAATTGGGTTTGGCAAAAAGGAGTTTTTGTGTATCTTCCAAACCTCCATCACTTCCTGCACCTACTTTAATAACAATTACACTGACTCAAATCCCTTTGTGTGTTTTGACGTATTTATCACCACCACCACCACCAAAATCAACACTACTGTCATGTTGCTGATTGCAGTTTCCTCTTCCTGCTGCATTTCTAACCCAAACTTCCTCTCTGAGTGTTTTTCCTCCTAAAGCACTAACCTGTCCTTTCTGTGTGTCTCTCTTTGTCAGCTGAAGAGTGCTTCCTGGATTCTGATTTGAGCTTTTTGGTGCCCATCGCAGTTGGCGTGGCACTCAGCTTCCTAATCATCCTTGTGCTTATCTCTTACCTGATTGGTCGGAGGAAGAGTCGCACTGGCTACCAGTCCGTATAATTCAACCCCGCTGCGTCTTCTGCCCCTTACAGCTCTTTAAAAAAAACACCTTCCCAGCACTTTCCTGCCCAGATTTATGCTCTCTTCCGTTTCCCGTGAGACAGCGTCTTCCTAAATAAATAACCTTTCAGCTTATTTCGCAAACCCCCTTTCAAATTTCTCCCCTCCGTTTTGCTTTGATGCCAGTGACTGAATAGAGTACCAAAACATTTATGATCGATATTGCATCGTTTGATTATAGATTGCATGTTTTAAAAGTTAAATTTATGGCTGCGATTAGCCTTCCTCTTCCCCTCCGCCACCCCAGAGAGGCTTTTTGCTCTCGGTTTCTGTGCTGTATAATATATGTGTAAATTCTCTTGTATAGAATGAATGACACTGATTTTTGATGACATGAATGTACGAGCAAGCTAATAGAGCCACTGTCATTAATTTCCCAGACATTCATATTTTTCCACTGAGTCTCTAATTGTATCACCCGCCATGTAACATGAACCTCTTTTTGATGCACACGCTTGGTCGCTTAATTGTAGCTCAATTAAAGGGACAATAACAGGACACTTAACCAGC
Organism: Neolamprologus multifasciatus; assembly: GCF_963576455.1. Classification (NCBI taxonomy): domain Eukaryota; kingdom Metazoa; phylum Chordata; class Actinopteri; order Cichliformes; family Cichlidae; genus Neolamprologus; species Neolamprologus multifasciatus. Next base: position 33,968,553 of record NC_140440.1, read on the forward strand.
ATTGGGACCACCTTTGTGTTTAGTTTTGGGTTTTTTTTTTTTGGTTTAATGAGTTTCTCACTCCTGGTAGGAGATTTCTATTTTCCTGAAATGTACATTTGTTTACACATGAGTACTTGTTGAGTTAATCATGGTGGTGTCCCCTCGTAACCCTGTGATATTTGAAAAAGCTCAAACGCAGTAGACTCAGGCTTACACCGATCACCCGGATCAAACCGCATACTACCCCATCCATGTCATAGTACACTAACGACAGGTGAAGTTCAGGTGTGAAGACGGCGTTTCCTTCCGGTCACTCCCCGACAGTTTCGTGCCTTTCTGTTGTGCACCTCTCGAGTTGCTTGCTTGAAGCTTGTCTCCATCTGATGAAGAATGTGATGTGATGAGCTTGTTTGACACAAGTGGGGAACAAATTAAATAAAGTTTGGTTCTTCTTTTGTATCATTGTCATTTTTTATTTTTTGAAACGGTTTCTACTTTGCTTTACTTGGTGCAGACTTGGCTAGAAAAACTCATCTCCTGCCTGCTGTCCCTTGATGCTTAAAGCAGGGTCCTTTTAAAGTTAAAAATCGTCAGTGATAATGTTGTTCTACTTTATGCTCTGATGGTTTTAACATTTTATCAGCTGACTTTACAAACCCTCTGGATGTGTTGGCAGTCCACATTTTATGATAATCAAACCATTTAGTTCAAGACTTTTAAAAGATGTGAAACCAGATCATGTTGTATTTGTTAGCCCGACAGCATCCTCAGAATACTTCAGGTGAAGCACTCTACCTAGGTTAATATTAAATTAGAGGAGCATAAACATCAGGCCTCTAAATGTTTGGGGGGGGTTCTGAAAAATGTTTCAGAAAATGTTCACACAACGTTGGCAAACATTACCACCTCCTCCTTCTGTCAGTTACTCCTTTTAGGGATCGCCACCACAGATCACCTGAGCAGCTTCCACCTCTGTCACACCAACCATCTGCATGTCCTCCTTCACTACATCCATGGATCTTCTGTGGTCGTTCTTGTTTCCTCCTAGCTGGTCGCTCCATCTTTAACCCCCTTTATCCAATATATCTACTGTTGCTCCTCTGCACACATCCAAACCATCTCAGCTTTGTTCTCTAAATTTGTCTCCAAGTCACTCACCCTGCGCTTTCCTTCCTCTTCAGCTCAGCCTCGTGTCATCATCACCGAACCATACATCAGAGCTGGTCTCGCTACTCTTCTGTCATGAATCAGCCCTGATGTTCTTCAGCCTGGTTGCACTCTATTCACCTCTCTCATGCACTGCCCATTGCTTTGGATGGTTTACCTCAAGTATTTCAAATTGTCCATCTTCACTGTTACACCTGTCTCCCTCGTATTCACACGCATGTATTCTGTCTTGCTTCCACTGACCTTCATTCCTCTTCTTTGCAGAGCATTCCTCCATCTCTCCAAGCTCTTTCACCTGCTGCCTTCTCTCCCTACAGACCACAATGTCATCTGCAAACGTCATACTCCACAGAGACTCGTGCCTGACCTCATCAGATAAACTGTCTACCACCATAGCTTTATGGTCAGGATTCATTTAACCTTAGACACACTGAACACCTAATGGGTCTTCACCCAACCTGTGCTTAAGGTCACATTTGTCAGTGGACTGTAATTTTGATTAGTTTAGTTTCTTGTCAACCAGTGACAAGAAAACATGTTACTCTTTTAGTACTAAAAAAATTAAAATAACCTGTGAACCTGATGAGCTGCTACATCACCAACATGCTAGTTTAAAAAAGCATTCCTCTAATGCAGGGATATCAAAGTCATTTTATACTGTGGGCCACATACAAGCCACTTTCATTTTAAGTGGAACAGCAAAACACTCCTGTCAGGTTAAGATGTTTACCTTCAAATGTAATATATGTAATATATCTTAATATACAAAAAAGAAATGCAAATCAGTTTGGTTTTTTTTGTTAACTGACAGAAAAATGTTCTTTTCAGAAAAAAATTGGAAATTTTCTTTCCTTTAATTGATCATCTTTTAGTTAATTACTTTGGTGTAGTAAGGGTGGAGGCCTTTATCATTTAGAAATGTTATAAAATTTAAAATGTTTTATAAAAAGCCATCTAGTGGGCTTGAGTGGCATTCTTGCTGGGCCATTTCTGGCCCCCGGGCCTTATGTTTGACACCACTGCTCTAACGCAATCTGTTAATTTTCATTTTCGTTTCATAATGTTTGGAGGATGTTTTCCCACCTTAATATCATTGTGGGAATGTTTCATAAAAGATTAGAGTATAATCTGGTACTTAAAGCCACGCTCAACATGCTGCAGGGAGAATGTGATGTCTTAGTTTAACTTTTAACGTTTCAGGAACGTTATATAAAGAAACAAATCTACCCTCTCTGTGTTCTTTGAATAATTAATTAAAACATATAGGTGACTATTGCCAGTGTCGTAGGAACTTTCCCTACAATTTCGAGAGTCTTGTGACTAAACTGCATTCAAAGGTTAACGGGCGTAAACATTTACACTGCTGAACGATCAAATGGCCTAAACTGTGACTTTGGCGACCTGCTTTTTATGACCTGTAACAAGCACACACAGCCGTGACTCTCATGCCAGCTACTGACATGAAAACAAGTTGACCCTGGAGTTGCACAATGCTGAACTGATATGGAGACGAGTATCAATGCTGACTTTGTATAAATGGGTTTCTGACGTTTTATCTGAACTTGAAGCAAAAATGTAGAAAAAGCATTAGAGTGGTACCCCAACACAGCGCGTTGTTGACAAAAGAGAGACAAAGAGCTGCTGCTCTGGGGCATGAAAAGCTAAGAGAGAAGTATAAAATGAAACACGATCCTCCCTTTGGTGGAGCCCCCTCTTGTTAATCTCTTATTACTCTTCAGTTCCTGGATGCCTGCAGTTGTTTTACCCTAATCCATGTCAGGGCTTCTTTAGCCAACGTTTCAACCTGCTTCCATGTCCTGTGCTTGGGTCCTCATTATACCTCCAATTACACATTTTACTAGAATTAAATTTTTGTGGTTAACGATTCAAAAAGTCTGAGAACAGATTCCTTACACTTACCCTCCAGTGGATGGTAAGTGTGTTGATTGGCCTCTTAAAACACAGCTGTTGAGATGCCAATAAAGTCGGTACTGGAAATTTGAATGTACGTAATGAGTCTCACTCTAGAATGATGGATTTAAAGTTGTTTAGAAACGCTTCCCAAACTGATGGGCAGCAATAATTACTTCTCTAAGATCTGCTTCTGTCTTTCTTGCTTGGTTTGTGGTTAATCAAGTGCATTTTGCATTTGAGCAGCAGCCTCTTACTTCTTAAGGAAGCATTAAGTGCAGCTCTGTATAATATGACATTCTTTAAAAATATGAGACTTCTGCAGTAAATCAATTTAGATGTTTTAGCAACATGTCAGAGTCTGTGCAGGCTGTTAGTGATGTGGAAGAAAAACGTGCAGTACATACCAGAACACTGTATTTATTGTAAGAGCTATAATAGGAATAAATACAACACTGATACCAAGTTTAGTAGCACAGTTCAGGCATGATTAATACTATCACAAAATAGTTATAGCATAATTAAAACGGTGCAGACCTTTGACGAACTATTTCACAGCACAGTGCGTCTCTTTATTGATCAGTCATGTATAGTATTTCATTTTCCAAAGCGAATGTTTTTTACAAAAGAAGAAGTGATACTTTATCATAAATGTATAATACTGCTCTATTCAACAAAAATATAGTAATCATGTATTTGCATTTATTATGTCTTTTTTTTTTACTGTGTAAGTACAGTACAAGTCCTGCTTTCAGTGTTTGCATGATAGTTCTTTGAATTCTTACAATATACATGTTTGAAAAATATAATGCAAAACAAATTAGTACACTCGGTCGCACAAAAATGTGCACAAAAACATACGATCTAACCTGAAAACACTCTAGTTCCCTATTAATGTTTAATTCATAATTGGATTTGCATAGCCAGAAACTCTAACTAATGGGCAGAGTGTGATTTAGTGTGATTAATCTCACTAATCATTACAAAATATCAGGAATCGAACAGGAATAACTCGCTCTAGGCACTCGTTCCTGTGCTCAGCGCTGTTTGTTGTGGGTGCAGGTGCCAGTAGCACGCTCGTGGTACAAAGAAACAACAAAAAACACGAGTAAATACCTACTTCTTGAGGATTTTGTTTCACAGCAGAAGATATTTAAGTGAAAGACGAGGACAGGGGCAAATTACATATCTCGTGGAAAATAACGCTTCAATATAAATCTTGTCTCGTGAATGTTTTCCTGCCTCGTCTTGTGAGCGTCCTGCGACACCTTCGCCTTACGCTCCGACCTCCAAGGAGAAGGTCACGCTGCCCAGGTAGCGGTCGGTGGGAGAATCGTTAATGATGCCCTTTCCGTTCAGTTTGCATTGTACTTGGACGTTAGCGCCTTGCTGCACGCCCGGAAAACGCACAGCCACGACTGGTGAAGAGTAGTTTACCTGAGAGAGGAGAGACAGAAGATTAAGACCCGACTGCTGCTGCAGCAGTTCACCGACAATCATGAAACTTTCACTCACATGTCTCAGCTTCCCGTAGTATGGATAATACTTGTTTTCAAAAATGCTTTTGGGAAAAAACTCCATTTCTCCCAAGACTTCTGGTGGTCCTTTCTGAGAGAGAAACGTTGGTTTATTTTATTGACTCACTTATTTTTATACACTTTCAGTCATGAGTCAAAGAATCAAGAAAGAAAAACTGTACCTTAACGCCACAGGTCACATTTATCGGTTTCCCCTGACCAGGTAAGTAACCGAGGATCTATTAAAGAAGAAGAGTAAGAGGGGAAAAGTCTCACTCTGTAAGCACAAATGTAAAGATGCACCTTTCGTACGTTAAAAGTGGATTCATCTGATAATGTCTTTACATTTTAAAGTGAAATATTCCATACTGTAAAATACTGGATAAGAATGGCCTGCAAAGTTTTCAAACATTACAAGAAAAATATGGGCTAGGAAAAAGTGATTTTTTTCAGATACCTACACTTACGGCAGTATTTTACGGAGCCCCGCAGGGGACATGGGAGAAAAAAAAATTAAGACGGACTTTTGCGAGATCTCGCAAAACTAACTCGGGATCTCGCAAAAGTTTTGCGAGATTTCGCAAAACAAACTCGGGATCTCGCAAAACTTTTGCGAGATCTCGCAAAACAAACTCGGGATCTCGCAAAACAAACTCGGGATCTCGCAAAAGTTGAATTCCAACAATGGCGGCAGCTACTTAGTTGTTGTAATTGTCACTGTTTCTGGGTAATATTGCGAGATCTCGCAAAAGTTTTAGCCGCATTCTTCGGACGCTGGCTCGAAGCCGACCGGGCGGTCGAGGCACGATGTGCCGGGAAAGTGGTGTTCCTCCCGGCTGTAGTAAGTCTCGACCTCCCATTAGCGCGAAGCTAATGGGAAGAATGCGGCTAAAACTTTTGCGAGATCTCGAGTTTGTTTTGCGAGATCCCGAGTTTGTTTTGCGAGATCTCGCAAAAGTTTTGCGAGATCCCGAGTTAGTTTTGCGAGATCTCGCAAAAGTCCGTCTTAATTTTTTTTTCTCCCATGTCCCCTGCGGGGCTCCGTAGTATTTGTCCTCAAAAGTGACTAAAGAAATTAATACACAATCCAATGAAATAATTAATCTGATTTCACAAACATACTATAAGGGATGCAAGTCAGTTATCTCTAAACTCTACCAGGGCATATTGAAAAGTAGGGGAACTTCAACAGATTATATAAAGGGAAGATGGGAGAGAGAGTTGTCCTCAGTTATAACTTCTGAGCAATGGGACAATATGTGTGAGACTGCCATTTCAACCTCATCCTCTGCATACTGGCGAGAATTTAGTTGGAAAAACCTGGTACGATTTTTCATAACACCAAAACAACAAACACGAGGAAATTCTTCATGCTGGAGGAGCTGTGGGGAAACTGTTGCAAACCATACCCGCATATTCTGGTCGTGTCGAAAACTTTCTAAATTTTGGGAAGATGTTATATCAAAGATAGAACAGACTATAGGCTTTAAATCAAAACAACGGCCTGTCATAACATTTTATTTAGGAGACCTACCCGAAGAATTAACAAGCAATGACAAATATCTCCTGAAGATTCTTACTGCTGCTGCAAAAAAAGCAATTACTGGTAAGTGGCTCTGTACTGACCCCCCTGTTCTGGACGACTGGTTGAGCATTGTTGAGGAGATTCATAAAATGGAAAAACTTACCTTTTTGTTAAGGCTGCAAGCTAATATTTATACCACAAGATGGGACAAGTGGTTGAAATATATCCGAAATTAGAATGTTGTTTTGTTTTTTGTTTTTTTAATTTAATTTATTTTTTCTTTCTCCTGTTTGTGCCTACTCACATCTATATAAACTTCTACATGCCTCTCCTAAGCTGCTCTTACATCTGTAGATGTGCTGTCAATTCATGAATATAAAGTCATGTTCTCACTGCCAGAATTGCTTTGTGGGAAAAAGCTGTGCTTTCCAGTCGACTGCTTGTTTTGTTATTGTTGTTTTTTGGTTGTTTGTTGTTTTCCTTTTCTGCTGTAAAAATATGTAAAACCTTTATTAAAAACTAAGTAATAAAAAAAAAGTGAAATATTCCAATTTTTTTAATATGGCAAAGCCTCATTTTCTCTCTTGTAGTTTTTCCATCCTGCATTGTTTGCATGCACACACTATGTATCATCTTTGTCCCAAACTGAATTAGATAAGTAGATTTTTTTTTAAAGGCACAACTGATGGTGAGTTTCCTTTGCCCTCTTTGTGGGGCACCGACTGTTTCTGTTTGCAAGAAAAATCATATGTAAATATGTGAAAACATTCAAAAATGTTTCTAATTAGGCATGAAATAAGCAGCCAATGACAAAAGGCTTTCTCTGTCTTACCTAGAATGACCACAAGATGTCACTCACACAGTAAATTGATAGTAAAATTGATTCATAGTACAGTAATCTGGATTTCTGATATTTTAAAATCCATCTTTTTTTACCCGGTTCATTCGAAGGAGGATGCATGGCCTTCCCTGAGAATAGCCAAAGTTGGGGTCCTGCAGCCCTGAACACTGCCCCAACCAGGACCGCTTAAACTGACACGCTTTCCGCTCTGCAGCCTCGTCCAAGTCGTCCTGCATGAAGTATGTCTCCTTATCGCAGGGAATATTCTTCCTCTGCTGAGCAGCATCGTTATACGCTGAAAGTACAGAGCAGAGAGAAACGGGGAGGGAGAATGAGAGAGAGAGGAGGGCATAAATAAACCTTTGCAGTGCCCTGCCAGGCGCAGGCCTCTGATTAAGGAAGCCTGACAAAAGATGATTGTGAAAAAAAAAACCCAGGACTGAATAGCAACCCTCTGCCCACAAAGAGGCTTCCCTTCCCAGCATGCCCTGCAAGGACCAAATAGAAAAAAGGGGGACAAAAGCAGTGAAGATGAGGATTAACCCATTCCATGTCTCTTCATTTTAAACAAACTCAACAACCTTGTCAGACCTCCCAGCTTTGACCGCCGCACCTCCATCGCATCACTCACGTCTTAGATATTCCTCCATAGACCTGGCGTACTTCCTCCAGGATTTGCGATCAGATGCGTTAAAAGCAATCTCATGGCCTTCTAGGTGCGGGGCCATCGTCATACCTGCCAGCGGAGACGCAGAGACAGTCAACTGTGCTGAGATTCAGGGAGAAGCAACAGACAGAAGGACAGCTAGAGGGAGAGAGGAGGTGGTTTGAGTTTGGAGTTATAGTTACCTGGTGGCATCACTCTATCGTTGAAGGTGGGGTGGTAGGGACTAATAGACCACATGAGGCAAAACAAACAGCCGCCAAACATGGCTGCAAGAAACAAATAAAGTGCAGCATAGAAGAGTAGGATGAGGCCTGAATGGTGAGAGTGAAGGAAAAAATAAAAAGAGGCATTAGGGAGCGCTTGCACAAATGTGGATTACATAACAGACAACACAGCTGATAAATTACATCTGATCTGAGTGAAGGGGAATAACGAAGCATAAACAATTCCCACTTTGGTCTGTCTGGACTCCAGCTACTGTCCTTGATCAGGACGGTCACTAATTTGTTTAGGAATAAAAAAGCACTGTGGTCCCCTCGTGTCTGCATTTGCGAATAACTCCACCGGCTTTGGTATGAAACCCACACTTAGCTAAAGCACGGACCTCGTGCCAAAGAAATCTTGAGAAATAGCACTGGTCTGCAATTTTCAATTAACAGTCCATTAGCTACTAATCAAGCTAAACGTGTCCTAAATAAAATGGCTTTTGCTGTGTGGGCAATTTCACAGGGGACTAGCTGTAGCCAGCGTTGCGTCCCCTGAGCCACAAAGGCCTTTCTGTTTGAGCTCAGTGAGAATTCTCCCAGCTGTCCTTTCACTCAGGAACACAGTGAACCTCCGGTTGCCATCGTAGTGAAGGTCTTTTTGCAGCCATAGAGGCACAGCCAGCTCCAAGGAACCCCAATCACCCCACTCTGGTATTGTGTCCCCTCTTACACACTCGTCTCACAGGACACACAGCTCAGACTTCAACTCGGGGTCTTTCTTCAGCGGACACATGGGCCCCACTCTTCCACAAGCGTGCACACACACTGGTTATGTGGCCCGGGGATCCGGCGTCGCAGCTTATGCAAGTAACACACACTTTCCTTAGAAGTTCTTTCTGCACACAGTTGGATCATGTTTGCCATTGTGTGAAAAGGGAGGGGGCTCAACAGCATCACATAGCAACTCCCCTGGTTATACCAAGAGGTTGCTCCATCACCATTGACTCAACAAACTCGTCCAGTGTGTCGCTCATGCCAAAAAAGTTCTCCAGCGCCCAAAGCTCAATTTGGCAGTTCGATTTACAGGGGGAGGGAAAAAGAACATGAACACCTCTACGTGTTTTACTGCAACTGAGAGGCCACAAGCATGTTAAGTTCAGCAATGAGGTCGCCAAGGCTTTGGGAAAGAGGCTGTGGAGAGCATGGTAAGATGTAGAGGAATGTGTTTCCTGGCCAATGTGAGGCCTTGAACAGCGCGTCCCGCTGGGGAATCGTCCCCAGGCAGTCTGTTTTTGTCGGGACACTCTGAATCATCCATGCACCTATGTAAACATCGAGCATGAGGACACACACACACACACTCGCAGCACAGTGAGCTCAGTCACTGGACTGCAAAGACATTTCTCACCCTAAAACTATCCCTGAGTGCATCTTAAAACACACACTCACACACGCACTGAACCATCACGTTTGCATGTTATTTAGGATGATTAACTGTGTTGCACTCAACATTAAAAGTGTCGTTATGGTCATATGCACTAAAAAAAATATATGATACAAAATGTCCCTTCCCCATAACCCAACAGCAGAGATTTTTTCTTTCTTCGTCAACTCACTCCAGCTCTTCCCAGAGCGACCCATGAATTCGTTGGTCTCTGCATTCCACAGGTATGTCTTCAGGTCGTCTATTTTCTGGTGGAGCGTCCTCTGGGGAATCGGCCTGCGCTTCCATCTCTCAAAGTTGAGGTCTTCCTGCTCTAGAGGCTGATGCTCGGCCAGCTCCTCCTGCTCTTCCTCCAGCTCTTGGCCATGCTTGAGTATCACTTTGTGAGGCTGGTGGAAAGAAGAAGAGAAAAAGCCCTCACCACACATATTCTAAACTGCTGAGTTCTACAGTGAAACCTATTTGCTTTTCAAATTACTGCAGGAAAAAAAATGGCATGCCTCCTGATCTGAGTATGACCGATAACATAAACTGCCAGACAGCGCTCTGCATATTAATGAACTGATGGTCCTGTCCTCCGTTTCTGCAAATTATAAACCCGCTGGTGACCTTGTGGCACTCGTTGGGAGAGCTGACCTCCTCTGAGTGGACCCTCCTGCCTGGAGCAGCAGCTGCAGACAGCAGAGCTGGAGGGTCACTCTGACAGCCAGCTGTTACTGAGTCTCAGCATCCAGAGGCCAGGACACACAGATCCCAGAGGAGCCACGGGACACATCATTTGCGAGAGAGAGGCCTTTATAAGAATCTGCTGCTACGGGAGGATGGGAGGGGGGTTGATAACTTTGAGGTTCATCAAAAACGCTCATGAGCCAGAGGGGGAAAAAAGAATAAAATAATCTCAGCACTCACAAGACTTCTAACAAGCTTCTCCTCAGCTCCTCCCTCGGTGGAACTGGGCTCCATATTCTTCGCAGAAAGAAAAGGTGCCAGTTAAACCAACCACAATCCACGGTGTCCATTAAATTACTTTTCAATTCAAAGCCAAGCTATCTGAAATACACAATCTGTGCTCTATCGATGAATGAAAAGTTGGACATACCTGAAGTTCTCTTTTCAATTAAAAAAACACGGATTAATAAGTCGAAAACCCTATTGGCCCCCAGAGGAAAAAAATATTATTTGTCAAAAAGTTTTGGGGGATTTCATTAGAAAGTTTTAGGCGTGCAGGGGGAACCGGGTGCGGAGAGCTTCCCTCAACTAGGCGCGCATCATAGTGAATGAGCGCTGGCCGGAGAAAAGCTGGGGGTGGGATAGAAAGTGCTTTTTCTTTTTTGGGTCCCACAGACGTTTTGGCAGCGGCCTGGATCACAGCACTGCATGCTGTACACGCACACCATCAGCCATTGTCTGCTAAGCTGAAGCAAAGCGTGAATACAATATTTATAGCCTCTCCCAGCACAAGACACTCAATCAGCGCCTGGCTGCGTAGTGTAAATGCGCAAAGATCTTCCAGCAATTAACTATTTTTAAATTCTTAGTTAGATATCTTTGACTCGGGTGTTTATCTAACTTAAATCACAAATCAAATCAAAGTAAATCAATCATTAGATACACTCCACGCAGGTGTGTGCGCACTAATCCATCTGCCGGCACCCACAATTTCAACGGATTACCATAAACTAACCTCTGGTGAAGTAGTCCTCATCCCTGATCCCATTAGCACTCCGGTCACGTACCGTTCTGTTACCCCCATACTAAAGTGGAAGGGGGGAACGTCCCTAAGAAGTTCCCCTCCTCCTTTTACATGAAAAGAGAAATTGCGTCATGGAAAAAGCAATTCTTTGAGATATGCGCGGCAAATCGTGCGCGTGCGTTAGAGCTCGTGTGTTTTACAGTAAAAGCCAAATAAGGATGTTTGCAGAGAACTAAAAGTCAGAAAAATATATTTCTCAGTAGTTCTCCTGTCAGTGCAGGTTAATAACCTGAACATGTCCTTCAAAAGAAAAGCGAGCAGGGGTGCGTCCAGGATTTTTCTGGGCAGCTGGGGCCCATAAAATCAGAATATTCCATCAGAAATGAAAATTGTTTGGAGAACACTGAACATTTTTTACACTAATTTGTATTGAGTAACTATTTTGAAAAATACTCCAATGTCACTTATGGGGGACAATCAGGGTCTGTGCACAGGCAATGTATAAGGCTGTTTTTCATTTCGTTTCTTTGTTTGTGTGTGTACATTACAGTTGTCCCGAGACAAAGTGTAAACACAATTGTTGAAAAAGTAGCTCTCAAATAACATTTAAAATACAAAATAGCTCCTGAGAACTCCCCAAACCTTTTTCTCTTGTCCCAACTGATAACCAGATTTCATGTCAAATAGAACAAGTTATAAATCCTTTAATTATATTAACACACATTTCTTATAATTGTTAAACCAATGTATCTAGAATGAAAATATTCTAAAGAACTGTAATTGTGCACTGCAAGTAAATATGTGCCACCCTATTACCAAAACCTATTTAAGACTCAAAAAGTGTAGTCAATTCAAATAAACAAATTAAATAAAGTGTTACAGTAACCACCAAGACAAAATCAAATGGACTGAGCGATAGAACAGAACATATGGGCCTTACCTCTCTGGACACTGTCTATATCCTGGACAGGTCAATGAATATTACGGAGCCCCGCAGGGGACATGGGAGAAAAAAATTAAGACGGACTTTTGTGAGATCTCACAAAAGTTTCATACATCTCCGAAAACGTTGGAGCACTTTTGCAAATAGCAGATATCTGAAGTTTACACAACTACATTCACGCCTCAAAATATCTTAAAAGTGTATTTTGTGACCCAGAAAGAGTAATATTACAACTAAGTAGCTGCCGCCACTGTTGGAATTCAACTTTTGCGAGATCTCGCAAAAATCCGTCGTAATTTTTTTTTCTCCCATGTCCCCTGCGGGGCTCCGTAGAATATAAACAGGATATTTAAACTAAATAAATAACATTTATTTATATATTGTAAATGAGCGCTTTATTTATATATTATTGTATATAACATTTGTTTTAAATGTTATACACCTGGTATGTGACTTTTGTTGCCATGATGCCAGGTCTCTCTTTGAAATGAGGTTTTAATCTCAATGAGATTTTTTACCTGGATAAATAAAGGACTAATAATAAAAAAATTTAATTATTCCCACTTTCCACTTGTTGAACGATGGGAATGTTTGCTTACCCAACGCTATAATATTGTAAGTATACTAATTTGAGTATATGCTGATGCGTATTATGACTTTTACTTAAAGGTCTAAATGTTTGTTTTTCCCCTTTTGTAAAGCAGTAGAGAAAACTAATTTTCAGACTTTTATGTGTAGAAAATATAATTCCCTCCAGCACCTTCCTTTTCTTGGACCCCTATCACAGAGCAGCAGGTTTTCATAGTGGCAAAAATTCCTTTCCTAAGAAGTGTTTGTGAATGCATCATTAACCCTGCTCCTCTAGCCCTTCCATCAAAGTTCGATTATAGCCCATTTTTCAGGATCGGCTGGTCTGTTTGGGTTTCATCTTGGATACAGGTATGTAGAAATTAGTTTTAATGTGTTGAGACTTACACTGAGAGTTGTTATAGTCTGATCGTGGTGTCTGTGGATCTGGTGCATTTCACTTGGTACGTGTTTAGCTGCCCAGTACCAGTCGTTGGTGAGTAATTGCAGTTTACTCCCCTGCTGCTGTTTGTTTAGGTTTTATTGTATTTTATTCTAGTTTTAGGGTAATACATTGAAATATACAGTGGTTTCTAGTTCAAGTGAGTTGCTTGGTCTTTTCATTGTTGATTACTTATTGTTTTTTAGTAAAGCAGAAGGTCTTTTTTGAGAAGCTGCAGGCACCTTTGGGGAGGTCCTCTCCCCTCATTTGTGAATAAAAGCACTTGGACGCAGGTGTAAGGGACACCGTTATGTTTGTCCAATTAGGACATGGCAACTTATATCATGTGTTGCTTTAGCTGAGCAGCTATTTTTCCACTGTGTTTTAGAAATTTATTGAAAGAAACCAAGTCTGAGTGCTTTTGTGATCAATTGTAATTAAGGTTCACTAGAGTACATTTCCAGGGATGGAATTCCCAGGTGGCTTTTTTTAAGTTGGTCTTTCTTCCAGTCCTCTTTCAGCTGTTCCTCCAACCCGCCACACTAGAAGAAAAGCAGCTCCTGTTCATGATACTTCTGAGATTTCCTCACATTTCCACATGCACTCAAAAGCATCCCTGTGAATAAACCAGAACGTCTCGCAGTTCTTGAACGCAACGCTGTAGTTGTGACGGTTGGTGGCGCTCGCTGCGCGTCCTGAGGCTCACTAAACACCAAGGTGGTACTTTTTTATGAGCTTCTCTAGAAGTGTGGATTTAAATCTTCGTAATATCAAACAAAATAAAAAAAAAAGATTTAAAACCCTTTTAAACCCAATTTGTCACAAAACAGGCGCTCAGTGGATGTTTAATCCCTGTTTTCGGTGATTTTCGGTGAAAATCGTTAATTCACTGTCTAAGGAGCTTGGAAAGAAAAGCGTCTGGACTTCTTTGAGTTGCTTGAAGACGTTTCACCTCTCATCCGAGAAGCTTCTTCGTTAATTCACTCTTACACCTCCTATTTATTTGTAATTTCTATTAAATCAACATCATTTTTGAAACTTCAGTCTCTGAAATGTTCGATTAGACTAATTTTTAATTTAAGTTGCCCTGAGGCTTGTAGTTGCTCCTCTTGATATCAGTTTATATATTTCAGCAAATAAACTAGCAGCAACTGGTAAGCAAAACAGATCCACCGCTAACAGGTTTGCGAGTGTAACGCAAAGTAACGAACATTACTATTTAAATAGTAACGGCTTCCAGAGTAGCTGCTTTTCGGTGTGTGTGTGTGTGTGTGTGTGTGTGTGTGTGTGTGACATGCGCACATACAACCAGCAGCAGCACCAGCGACCTGCTGTCCGACACCAACACGGCGAGAGGACGGACGCCGAGCGAGGTCTCCGCAGCCGCGGGGATGTAAATGAGACGGGCCCGGGCTGCAGCGGGACGGAGGACAGCTCGTCAGAGAATGCCCCAGCTCGTCCACCGTTAGCCCTCAGATTTACATCACCCAGCACTGAGTCGTGATTGTTTAATATATATATATATTTATTTATTTTTATTTGGAAGAGGATTGGACTTCGGTAAAACGTCCTCCAGCCAGCATGCCCCCTCCTCAGAGCCTCCAATCCAGCGGTCTGACCCTCTCAGAAACGAGCATTGGTAGGTGTGCGAGCAAGGTCAGCGGCGTGTCTGCAGCAGCTTTTTCTGTCAATTAAAACCCGTTTAACTGACTTACACTGCGGGGATTTTCTCATGCGTCTTTTACCTCTTCCATAACACCCAGGTGAGCCTTAAAATGCTCATCCACACCTGTTATTTACATCGGATGATAGAAATGAAATCGTTTTTCTCTCATGTCTTTTAAAAGCAGCCTGAAACACTCGTTGCATCACCGGGCAGACTATTTTTTTCTCTCCCAGGCCGCAGCGCGTCACTGCAGGTGCGGCGGCGCTGAGTAACCAGAGCAGCCTGGAGGTTTGGCTCCGATGGCTGCCGGCTGCCGCACACCCATTTCTTCTTCGTATTCTTCTTCTTTGTTTCTTTGTCAGCTGGATGCCGGGCAGCTACCATGAAAAATAAATCGATTAAACGATCAAATACCGCGAGAAAAACAGTCGGGGGAATATATTTGGCAATGCGGGTAATTCTCATCAGATGGCAGCACATCGTTGATTATTCAAACAATAGAAGTTTGCCTTGGAGTTTGTTTGTTTGGTTTGTTTGTTTTTTGAAATCCCTGTAAGGCAAGTTGGGCAGGGGCGTTTCTAGGACATTGTTTCATAAAGTGGCACCTTACTCAAAGACATTTGATCAGAAATAAATAGAAAAGAGTTTATGAAACATTTATTTAATACAAAAACAAGCATTTAAAGTTTCAAATGAGACTACATAAGTAAAAAAAAAAAGGCATAATCCTACCTCAGTAATAATGTCAAGTATGCTTAAGCTACCTAAACGTTTCTCCTGGTTGATGGCTAAGCTGCTAACCTTAGTTAACACAAAGTTTTCCATTTTCTTGTTACTTTTGGCTTTTTTATACAGAATTTTAAGTTAAATTAAATAAACCTTGAATCATTTCTATTAGATCTGCCATTCAAAAACTAGCACCATGTATCACTTTTAATTTGAAAATCTTCCGTGACCCACCCAAACCTTTAAATCCATTTCTGTTCTTCTGGTGATTCACTGGATTTCTTTTGGTATTTGGTAGCCACCATACAATTTCCCTCCACAAGCTAATGATCAGTAGAAAAAATGTGCTAGATCAAAACCTGGCCAGATAAAGTTAGACTGACTTTATGTATTAATCAGTTTTTTTCTTTTATTGATTTTTAATCCTTTCGATTGTAAACATTTGATGATTGAAATTTAATGGTAATTATATGATCTCTGCCGCAGCCTTTTTGTGTCCCGTGTGTTTGTGCAAATGAGTCCAATTAAAAGTATCACAGTTTGACAAGAAACAAAAAAATATCAGCCTGTGGTAAAAGTTTAATAAAAGAACAACTAAAGTCCAGTTTAGTAGTTTAGCAAACCTCTTCAGGAATAAAACCCTCAGAGTTCCAGCCTCTTTGGAACTCCATCTATGCATCCTTTTTCTAAACTGTTTAAGAGTCTCTTTAAAAACTGTTTGGTTTTTTTTCCCCCCAAAAAAAGAGAAAAAGCAGAAAAATTGTGATGCTGAGTTTTCTCATTTTAAAGGTAACATCTTCTAGTTTCTGAAACCCAGGCCTCACCCGCACCAGCTGAATGGTAACATGTTAATCTTGTGCTGGGTGAACTGTTCTGATGGCAGCACCAAGTTTCTCACGGTCATTTCACTCCTTCTGTTGCCTGCTGGAAAAGTAGTTTTCTCACAGTATAACTGTTATTTTAACTCTAAGCTCTGCAAACTCACACATGTATTTCTGGCTCATTAATCTCAGAGGCCGTGTCCTTCTTTACGCAGGCACCGTGGAGACAGAAATGAACTGTAGCCATATGTTTGAGTCCCTCAGTGTGCTTTCTTGTTTATCTCCAGGTTGGAGCATCAGTATTCAGCAGCAGACTTGACCTTGACATGTTCATGTATTGATAAAACTGAGTGTGGAAGTGACTCGGCTTAATCTAAAATGGGCTATGACGACAGAATAAATCACCGAGGATATAGAAAGAGCGGTTTTGTGCAACCACAGACTGAAACAAGTGCACGAGAGTAGATATTGAAGACTGCATCTTAACTTACCAGCCACTGCGTCTCTCTGCCATTCTCCTTTCTTACATTGATGCGGTTTGGCTTTAGCAAATTAAAGGAATATCACCTTAGAGTATTTGACCGTTGAAGGCTGCTCTTTGGCACATTGATGTACATATTATTTATAGTTTATGGTCATCTCTTCAATGCTGCAGGTGCTCAAGCTCTTTATTGATCCACCCTGTTGGAAAAGGCCCTGTCCTTCACTGAAAAAAGCAAATCATTTTTATAGATGTCATTTGTTGCTCTGAAATTTGTAGATATTGCTCAGCATTAACGGCACATTAACACATGATAGCATTTGAACTTTTACCAATAATAAGTGGGCTGGTCCCTCTCCTCTTCAGTCCAGTGTCTAAGCTTTATTTTGATTGGTTGGACCACAGGACAGTTTTCCATTTTGGCTGAGTCCATATTGGGTGAACTGGATCCTGTCACTGTTTTTTATTTGCATTTAGAGGTTTAACTTTCATTTGTTGAATGTTGTGCAGAGTTTAGGCAGAGAGAAGCTTCAGTGGCGTGCGAACCTGCCAAGGAGGTGTCTGGTGTATCCTCTAAACAGATGAAAGAGAACTAGGAGATTTGATCGTGGAATCAGGAAGTATAAGACAGTATTTGTAGGAAGAGGTTTGAAAAGTCAAGGAGATGAAGGAGGTAGATGGGAGTATGGGAAAAGGCTTATAGTGAGTTTATGAGAGGCAGAACACTAAGGAACGAATGATTTGGCTAGGCTGAGAGCTTGAGCTGGTAAGAATGTGCAGCAGGTTCAGGTGGTTGAGGATAGAGATGGAAATGTGCTAACCGATCTTGGAGAGTGAGAATATGCCAGAGAAATCGATTTTTAAGAACAAAAGTGATGTGCAGAGCTGCAGTGATCATAGAGGTGATAATCTGAGAACAAGCACTGCAGATGCAGTGTTTTAACAATAGTTGCACTGTGTCTTTGTGGGTCTAGAGAAAGCATATGATGGGGTGCTAAGAGAGGAACTGTGGTACTGAAGAAGGAAGTCAGGAGTCGCAGAGACGTATTGAGTCAAAGTAGGCCTTGGCTCTAAACCCCTTCTTGTTTGCAGTGATGATGGACATGCAGGAGTCTCTGTGGACTATGATGTTTTCAGACAACATTGTGATCTGTAGTGAGAATAAGGAGCAGGCGGAAGAGAGCCTGGAGAGTGGAGGTATGCCCTGGAGAGAAGAGGAATGAAAGCCAGTAGAAGCAAGACAGAACAGATGTGTGTGAATGAGAAGGAGACGGGGGTTTCAGTCACACTGCAAAGAGTAAGGGTAGTGAAAGTGACACGTTTAAATACCTGACATCAACCAGCTAAATCAATGGACCGTGCACGAGAGAGGTGAAGAAGAGACCGCAGGCAGGGTGGAGCGAGTGGAGACAAGAATCTGAACATATCACTTGTAGGTGCTGACGTTAAGAAAAAACTTTTTTAACCATAGTTTTTCCTCATTTTTAGGTAAGAATTTAATCATTAACTGGGCTAAATTGTACGGAGCCCCGCAGGGGACATAGAAAAAACCCCCCATTAAGGCGGACTTTTGCGAGATCTCGCAAAAGTTTTAGCCGCATTCTTCGGAGGCCGCCAGCTCGAAGCCGACCGGGAGGTCGAGGCAGTGTTGCCAACTCCTCAGTAAGGAAAATCGCTATTGGCTGTCCTAAAAGTCGCTAGAAGTCGCTAAATGACGTCATCACCTAATTTGCATAATTGGTTATGCTAATGTCATTGTAACCTACGCTGCTGGAGAGAGAAATAACATCGTGGACGAGACATAAAGTGAGCAAAAAACGTCCTAAATGCATTTAGAATTTATTTAGAACTACAAATTAAATTTCTTTTAGCAATTATTGTTTTTTGTAATGTCTTTCACGTCTCTTTTAGCGACTTTTTTTTTTTTTAGAAAAAAAGTCGCTAGGGGGTCTGAAAACTCGCTAAATATAGCGACAAAGTCGCTAAGTTGGCAACACTGGGTCGAGGCACGATGTGCCGGGAAAGCGGTGTTCCTCCCGGCTGTAGTAGGTCTCGACCTCCCGTTAGCTTCGAGCTAGTGGGTGTCAGATCTCCAAAAACGTCGGAGCGCTTTTGCAAATATGTGATGTTTTGTAAACCGAGCAGGTATCTGACGTTTACACAACTACATTCACGCCTCAAAATATCTTAAAAGTGTATTTTGTGACCCAGAAACAGTAATATTACAACTAAGTAGCTGCCGCCATTGTTGGAATTCAACTTTTGCGAGATCCCGAGTTTGTTTTGCGAGATCCCGAGTTAGTTTTGCGAGATCTCGCAAGAGTCCGTCTTAATTTTTTTTCTCCCATGTCCCCTGCGGGGCTCCGTAAAATTGAAACTCAGTCAGGTCCTTGTGAATATTTCAAACATTCACACGTGCAGCAGCTCTTCAGATACTTGAGGTTTTATCACTTCCTCGGAGACACATCAACAGAAGTGCCCACTAATGGTCAAAGCGAGGGAGGCAGAACAGTAAAGAACAGTCACGAGTCCCTTTGTGGTTTTTCTCAATTGCTTTCACCCATTATCTCAAGACATTTGCAAAGTTCTCGTTCAGAATTATCAGCGCTTATTTGACGATTCACAAAAATATACAGAAAACCCGCAAGTTAAGGTGGTAATTCTATCAAATTTCTTTTAAGTCACTGAATAAGTCATTGCTGCTAAAAGGGATGAATCCCTCCGACATTGGGTAAACGAGTCATTTTGCCAGAATGGATGAAGAAATGTGTTGCTTCAGTTGTTGTTCCTCGAAAGCTGTGTCCTTGTTTTCTCTGAAACGGAATATTTACTGTTTCAAATTGTTATGTTTGAATAGAACTGATGGCCTTTGTGTATCAAATCGAATACTTTTCAGATGCTGACATCAGGAGCAGGTAGTTTTAATTCTTAGTCTGTGAAGAAAAAAACTATGTAGGCTATAAACTAAAAAGATTTACATTTCCAGAAATGGCTATGCAGTACAGGACAATGTAGTTAATTTAGCAGAGTAAGAAAGGCTCTTCTCACCTTAAGCCACATGAAAGCATGGCTTAGGTTTGCAAAGTTGCATCTGAACAAACCAAGACTTCTGACAGAGACCAGAGTGTTTGGCCATTACCCACTGTCAGTGTTGGGAAGGTTACTTTTAAAATGTATTCCATTACAGATTACAGAATACATGCCCTGAAATGTATTCTGTAACGTATTCCGTTACGTTACTCAATGAGAGTAACGTATTCTGAATACTTTGGATTACTTAATATATTATCATGCTGTTTACAACTACATGAATGTGATTTATTACTATTACTGAAGGTCCGCGGCTCCGAACCGTAGTAAAGGACCTCTGGCTAATACGGTGGGTTCTGTGTTGGCTCGTAGCTGAAAACTAGCTTTACTTTGTTGTCTGGGTCAACTTTGCTAGCAGAGACAGAGAGAGGCGTTGAAAGGCTGCTCCAACAGAACTTATTGTTTCAGAGGAAAACACGAACACGGTGTACAGTCGAGTCTTAATAGCTTACTTACAACTGGGCTCGTCAGGCTCTCTTCTTGGCTGCAGTGGTTATTATTATATTTACATGCTTCCAGCTCCCGTTTTTGCTCGATGACAGCTCGTACTTTTCCTTTTTCTCCCTCCCTCGCTCACAGACACATAACGTGTATAGCAGTCCATTCTCCCTGCAGCACGGACTACACTGCCTATGATGCTACATTCTTCAGAGCTATACCTGTAGCATTCTGCCTGTTAGCTTAGCACAACAACAACAAAAAGGCCTCTCTCACCCAGGAAACACGCAGAGAGAGAGCGTCACCATGTAACCATGGCAACCATAACGCTGCCGCCTGGAACAACAGAACGTAGCTGTCAAACAAAACCCAAACAGTCCTGATCCGCCACAATATGAAACAGGGAAGTACCGCCGTGTAATCCATTTATTTCAACAAAGTAACTGTATTCTAAATACCACCTTTTTAAACGGTAACTGTAACGGAATACAGTTACTCATATTTTGTATTTTAAATACGTAACGGCGGTACATGTATTCCGTTACTCCCCAACACTGCCCACTGTGCCACACTAGAGAAACCCAAACACAGCATACCAGCAAAAACGCCTCATACCAGCTGTCAGGCAAAGTGGTGGAGGGTTGGTGAGTCCACCATGAACTCTCCTGGATACCAAAGTATTTTAGAGTCAAATGTGAAGGCGTCAGTCCGATAGCTAAAGCATGGCTGAAACCGGCTCATGCAACAGGACTGTGATCCAAGAACAGCAGCAAATCTACAAACGAACGTCTGAAAAAGAAAAGAATCAAGGTGTTACAGTGGCTCATTCAAAGTCCAGACCTGAACCTGCATGAAAGGCTATGGCAGGAACATATGAGAGCCGAAGCAAATGCCTGAATCTCTTCACTGCTTGTACCAGTGTTCATGTTTACTTATTTCTTCTAGGATCCTTTAAGAGAAGAAAGAGGAAATCCATAATTGTGACGGTGATGCTGCTCATTGTGTCTGTGCTCATCCTCATCTTCGGCCTGGCAGCGACTACCAGGACACAGAACATCACGGTGGGCGGCTACTACTCAGGAGTCATCGTGAGTACACATTCGCCACGGCGCGTACCATCGACAGACGCGGCCCAGCAGGCCTGTTCTCTCTTAGGCTGCATGATAAGTGAAGTCGCTGTGCTTCCAGCACTCTCCACTGCTCACTAGCCCCGATGAACCTCATCCCCGAAGGTCTTTGAGCCATAAATATTACCCACATTTATTATTTAGCATCGCTGTCATTATCCACTGAATGAGGTAATATGTTTCAACCTCTAAATCTGTTCGTCACAGTACTTGGCTTTTAGCATTCTCGCTTACATAAATGGTTACTGTAGAGCAGGTTACGTCACGTTAGTCAGATTGATCAATTAATAAAACATATTGGAATTTATCCCCACAAGCTTGTGGGGATAGGTTAATTGGATAATCCAAATTGTCACTAGGTGTGAATGTGCGAATGAATGTGAGTGCGAATGGTTGTCTGTCCCTGTGTGTTGGCCCTGCGACAGACTGGCGACCTGTCCAGGGTGTACCCCGCCTCTCGCCCTATGACAGCTGGGATAGGCTCCAGCGCCCCCCGCGACCCTGAAAAGGAGAAGCGGAAGCGAATGGATGGATATTGGAATTTACTTACAAAGAGAGCATCATAAGATAAAGAGAAATCACAACAACTGTAGGATTATGATAAGTATTATTAATACTTGATATATCAGACGTGTGCTGAGCTTGCACTGTGCAATCAAGATTCTGAAATCAAAGCTAGATAAATGCCCTAACGGCTGTTTTCTCTCCTTTCAGCTGGGCTTTGGCTCTTTTCTGGGAATTATCGGCGCTCATTTGATAGAGAACAAGAGGCAGATGGTAAGAGGATTTATATTACCTCTGTGCACTGAGATCTCTTTCAGTGCTTCGTGTCACCTCATCTCAACATCACTGATATTAAACTGAATATTAGTCCCAGTTACCCTGCAGCAGACAAAGCAGTTTGATTATGGGAGCTGCAGTCCCACTCATCCCGAGGAGCTTCATGTGTTGAGCATCGGACAAACTATCCTGAATTTCGGGGTCGGGGTTACGCAGCCTGAAATAGAAATAGGGTGTAAGTGGAGGAAGACAGATGTCTGTGCAGGAATGTGGGGAAGGAAACTTCAGATGAGCAGGTGGGAGGAGCCGGGCAGGCTCTGTCGGAGCTGGAGTTAAGAATGCGTTTGTGTCGTGACACTTTTTCCCATCATGCAACAGCATTTAGATGCCTGGAGTTCCAGTCAGCAGGCATGTGTTGAATGAGCCCTGGCACATTACACCACACTCTTGTTTACCACCATAAAATCTCATTACACAGAACAAGTGCTGACATTATTTATAGCGTGACTAGTTAGTGACGTTGTAACTGCACTGGTATTAGTTGTCTACATTCATGCACGGCTTTTATTCTGTTTATTTTATCTATCGTGGTGGGTGCACGAGGAGCTGCTCGTGGTCCAAGATTCCTCTCGGTTCGTAGAGCGAGGTTACTGAGTTCAGTTACAGTATGTTGCCAAAAGCATTTGCGTGTCTGGCTTCACACGCATGAACTTGAGTGACATCCCGTTCTTGATCCATAGAGTTAATATGATGTCACCCTTTGCAGCTTTAACAGCTTCAACTCTTCTGGGAAGACTTTCCACAAGGTTTAGGAGCATTTATGGGAATTCTTTTACCGTTCGTCCAGAAGTACATTTGTGAGGTCAGACACTGTTTAATTCATCCATAAGGTCTGTTTGAGGTCAGGACTCTGTGTAGGCTAGTCAAGTTCTTCAACACCAAGTTTGTTCTCTTTATGAACTGGTGCGCAGTCCTTTCACTGCAACTTAGGCTACGTTCACTCTGCAGGTCTTGATGCTCAATTCAGATTTTTTGATCAAACCCGATTTTTTTGTCTGCTCGTTCACACTACAAATAAAATGTGACAGCAAACGCGCTCTAGTGTGAACGCTCAAATCGCCCGCATGCGCAAAAGAAGACGTCACACACAACGCGCTCTGTTTAGACCCAGAGCAACAGTATTGTTTGACTGATGGCTTTAATATAAAGTCTTATTTCGGACTTTACGTTTCCCAATTTTGCTTGAAGTTATAAAGTTATTTTGTTATTTACATAATAATGTAAATAACCTAATAATGATCCTTATTGCTGTTTTAGAGGAGCGCTGCTTCAAAGGATAGTTGCAGATTTCTGTCAGAATCTGCAGATTATACAGTACAAATAAAATGTTCACGTTTCTCCAACGTTGTCTTCCCAACAGTTTCACTAACATCTACACTGGATGTCCAGGAAGCGTTCGCGATGTCTTCTCCGGCGCTGATAATTGGCGTCTGTCTTGTGTCGGTGACGTAAAAGACGGATTTAATGCGACATGACCATCAAACAGCAGTCGCTTTCTAAAACATCAGATATGTATCAGATTCAGCACCACATACGAAAGTGACCCAGGTCGGATTTGAAAATATTGTATTT
The DNA here is from genome assembly GCF_963576455.1 of Neolamprologus multifasciatus. NCBI lineage: Eukaryota > Metazoa > Chordata > Actinopteri > Cichliformes > Cichlidae > Neolamprologus > Neolamprologus multifasciatus. Next base: position 33,992,219 of record NC_140440.1, read on the forward strand.
GTGCCGTTCACACTGTCACACCATGATCGGATATGGGTCGCATAGGGTCAGAAAAGTCGGATTTGATGCGCTTTCGCCTGCAGTGTGAACGTAGCCTAAGGCGCTGAGCCCAGTTCCTGAAAAACAACCCCACTACATATTCCCCCCCCCCCTCCACCAAACTTACACTTGGCACAGTGCAGTCAGACAAGCAGTCCTGGCAAACACCTAACCCAGGCTCATCCATCGAGAAGTGTGACTCGTCACCCCAGAACACACCTCCAATGCTCTAGTGCAGCATAGAGTCATTCCATGAAGCTCTCTACTCAATGTTCTTGAGCCAATTCGAAGGCCGCATGAAGTTTGGAGGTCTGTAGCGACCGACTCTGCAGAAAGTTGGTGACCTCTGCATCCGCTGACCCCGCTCTGTGATTTCTTGCTGTCTTGCAACTGTAACCACATAATTTCCTCAGGGATTAATAAAGTATTCCGATTCTGATTTTACATGGCCCACTTTGTGCTGAGTTGTTGTTTTTATTGAAGAATCCTTGAATTATTTAACATATTTTATACTTAAAACGGAAAGAAAGAGAGTAACTCATCCGATGTATTTTTTTTAACCACTTAGCGAGCCCATGCTGCAAGAGGCAAGGTATATCCTAGACAGCTGCTATGAGAGGGGCTCTAGGCTTAGATTCCCACATTAGTATTACAGAATTTGAAATGTTAAGCAGACTTATAACTACTACTACATAGGGTTACCCTTTTAAATGGAGTATAGTGTTTGTTCAGGGAGAAGTCAAACTCAGCCGCAGTCTTGACATCGCCGGCCCACAACAGCTGGTGCCTAAGCTGATATCTTTTTATGCATCCAATCCCATATAGAGCGCACTATTTAAGCTGCTTTAACCTTCCCACGGTTGCTGTGCACTGCCAGCCACTTTGCAACGCACCTCTACCTCAGCTCGTTCTTTTATTGTGTGCCTGATTTTAATCAGCACAGTATCTGTTTTCACTGATGCCTGGTCTCGTCTGTGCCTTACGCTTTCCATGTATGCATGTGGGAGGGGCAGAGAGGTCAAATATAAATAACCGCAGATGGAAAAACGGTCGTCTTTTGACCATGGTCGTCCTGACTGAACTGACCTGCTAAAAAAATTGTAAAAATATCACAGAGTCTGTGGTGACGTATCAAAAATGGGTCAAATTTCCAGCGACACTTGCAGTATATAGAGCAGCTTCACTGCTTGACTGACACGTTTCATTGGGGCTGTGAAGTGACGTCTGAGTAGAAAAGTAAAGCGCAAATGAGAAATATGTGAAGCATTAAGTGTTCATTTAAAAAATCTTCCGATCAGTCGTTGTGATATGACCTGTGAAGAAGCAGACTTCAGTAAGGGCGTGTTCCTGATTTGTATACATATAGCTGCAGTGTGAGACCGATATCCAACACCATCAGATGATTCCCAAAAAGAACGCACACATGTACAAATGCAAACTTCCTCAAAGTACAGTAATTTAAAGACATGGGTCAGAATTATTTTTAGATGTGTCTTATTACCAAATTTTCTGTCTTTAACTGAGTTTTGTCAGGTCTAATAAGCCCCAGTGTCATTTCTTCAGCTGTAACTTTGAGGCATCAAATAGCAAAAGAAACCAAAAAAAAAAGACAAAAAGACAAATTTACAAACAATGAAGATGAAAGTTTGAGCTTTTATTCCACGACGCAGGAAAATCAAAGAGAGCAAGAAGCACTCCAAGAGCTCAAAGTTCAAGTTACATTCACTTTGTTTTCTTTGCTCTTTTTAAAACATAGTTTAAGAAGTTTGTAGTGCAGTAAAAGCACTTGTTATTTGCCCTATTGAAACATATTTTGATATGGGTTAAAACGTCCTGATGCATTCTCAATCATCCAGGAAAATAAATCTCCAAACGTTGATTCTGTTCATCTGGACGTAGCGTTTTCTGGGAGAAACGTTTCGTCACTCATCCAAGTGACTTCTTCAGTCTCAGCTGACTGCAGGTTTCCCCAAATCTTATAAACAGTACAGTCTTACAATGCTGTGATTGCAGCCATTCCCCAACTCTCTGTGAATGGTACTCATGGCCATTGGTCAGTGGGTTTTGATCGGTGGGCTTTGGTCAGTGGTTGTTGATCAATGGTCATGAGAATTTGCATAATTATGATTAAGGAACTGACCTCCCAGCCCATTGTTCCTTCAGTGGGCTGGTTTCAGTCATTATGCAAATGTACTGTTTATAAGATTTGGGGAAACCTGCAGTCAGCTGAGACTGAAGAAGTCACCTGGATGAGTGACGAAACATTTCTCCCACAAAACGCTACGTCCAGATGAACAGAATCAACTTTTGGAGATATTTTGATATGCTTGACATAATTTGTATATGTTTTTTTCAGATTGTTTTTACCGACCTTAAAGGACAGGTCAAAAGTGACCATTTATGTGGTACTTTCTATATGTTGAGAATACACACCTGAGCCATAGTTTCTAAGTTACTGAGGCTTTTTGTCCGTTTTCAACTGATACATCATTAAGTTGCTCTTGAAGAATTTGGTGGCTGTAAGCCAAATCTGATTTAATTTTTCTTTATGAGAATTCATTCAAAACTTCATGCTTACAGACAGAATGACACGCACACAAATGCTACTAAAAACATGAACTCTTTGGTGGTTTTTAAATGTGATTGTTAAAGCTGACCAATCATCCTTTTTTTTACTCTCTGACATATATAACAGGAGAGTCTCATAGCAGTTTGTGATAACAGCTGATCTACTCATCCTGTCATGGTCCTGGGTCGGTGACCCAGTGTTTTTGGTTATGTACTTTTACTTTTGATGGTTTTGTATTTTCTAGGGTTTAGTGGTGTTCCCTCTGGTTGGTGTCTTCCCTGCTTGTGCATTCCCTTAGTGTAGTAGGTCTCTGAGTCTGTGTCATTACGTGTATGTGTTTCCTGTTTTACTTTGAAGGGCTCTGTCTTATGTCAGTGTGTTCTGTTTACGTTTCCCCTGCCTCGTCAGTTGTCATGTATTCCAGGTGTTTTCCCCTCCTGTATCCCATCCCCTGATTCCTGGCGTGTGTATTTATAGTGTGTGTTACCTCGTCCTCGCTGCTGGTTCGTCTGTGTTGTTTCCCCTCGGTCTCCCTGCGTCCCTCCGTATGTATTTCCCCGGACCTCCCTGCATCTTCGTTTCTGGTTTGTTTTGTTAGTTTTACCCAGTTTAGGTTTTCCAGTTTCATGTTCACCCACCATTGCTGTTTGTACCCACTCCTGTAAATAAATACTCACCTGCACCAGAGCTGCCGCCTTTTTGGGTCCTTCCTACAACGTCTGCCACACCGGACGTGACACATCCATGTTTCTGCAGACATGAATTGTCCATCCTTCTCACCGTGTTCCTGAACACAATTTTTCATCCGTTCTGTTTCAGGTTGTTGCTTTTTTTTTGGCTGCCATGTTGACACTTCCCCTCTGAAGAGTGTGGACAAAAATGTAACATTTCATATTCATTAACAAATCGATTGCTTTTTCCTGTGTATTTCACATTCTGCTATGAGACGAGGCTGTTTACTCTACATAATGGTCAGTTACACAACGTGATAGATAATAAGGTCACATAAGTGGTGCCTGTGAGCTAAACGCTCAGGCTTCAGTTTGCTCTGAACATTTAGTTCCCTTTTTTTCTCCTATTGGATTTTTATGATATCAAAGAAAGAAGGCTTCCCCTTAATATGGTGATCTCAGGGATACAGCTCTGGGTGTGAGCCCACCTTCTGTGTGTGAGGGGCAGCCAATCAGAGAATAGGTAGCATAAAAAAAGAGGGGTGGGGGGGGGACTTCAGAGTTTCTGCACAAAGTACACAAGAGATTAGTTTGAACTTTGACTCATGAAAAGCTACTTTAGTAATCTCCAAGAACAACCACGTCCACTTTTAAAAGGTCAAAGGAGCTTCAGCCTTTCAATCTGGACTCAGCTCTGATTGTAGAAACTTTACCTCAAGCTGCTCAGTCTGTGGTGTCACTTCACACTCCCTCCCTCCTCCTGTGGTGGGGCGGCTCCAGAGGAGTGGGGCGGTGTGTAACTGAATACTGGCTGTGTTTCACCGAAGACTGAGAAGAGAAGAGGTCTGTGGATGAGTTTAGGTAAAGGGTTGCACTGCAAGTGAACTGTACTTCTGCACACTGATATACATGAGTCTACTGCAATTTTAACATTGGTATATTTCAGCTGGTTTAAGGCCACTGCTGAGAAAAGAAAATGTTAAGATTTACCCTTCTGTTGAAAACCCAAATATGAAGCTGGTGCCTCTCCATCTTCTTCCACAGTTAGTGGCATCCATTGTCTTCATCAGCTTTGGAGTGGTGGCCGCCTTCTGCTGTGCCATCGTCGATGGAGTGTTTGCAGCGAGGCACATTGTAAGTATCACAAAAGCTTATTTAACTTATCCTGTAAATTTAGATTTAGAACGGGCTTCTTATTGGGCGCCAGGCTACATTAGACGTATCCTCGACGTCCTGCTCACATCTTTCAGGCTGGGGTAGCCGCCACACCCTTCTTGTGAGACAGAAGGGTGTCTCACATGATTTATTTTGTGGTAGAAGACTGTTATTCTCCACGATGCAACGCACAGAAAACAACAAGTAACCACTAATGCATTCTTAAAACAATTATGCTGAAATAAGTTAGGGCAGTGTGAAAAGGGAGATTCCCATTAGCAGGTTTTCATTCGCCACTAATGGCGTCAGAGAAGTGGAACATTTTCCTTTCAAACAGCATTTGGCACACTAAACTGTGAAGAGGCGCACTGTTGAATCAAGTGGATTTAGGAGCATTAATTGAGGAGCACGGTCGTTCTATTTTTGCTATATTTGGTAGCAGTTTTAAACCACACGTTCATTTTTTGTGTTCTTTGAGGACACAGGAAGTGAAAGCACAGTCTTGATTTTTACAGCTGATTGAATGTCAGTGTTATTTGTGATATTAATGATTTTTCATCTGAAGCGCTCTTGTTTGCATCAGAGAAGAGTGAGGTCAGTTTTATTCTTATTGATTTGGTAACACATAAAAGCTCCTTTTTATCGTAGCGTATACTGAACGATCCAGAGTATGCTACACAGCAGTGTTGGTCAAGTTATTTGGAAAAAGTAATCAGTAACTAATTACTGATTACTTCCCCAAAAAAGTAATCCAGTTACTTTACTGATTACTTATTTTCAAAAATAATTAATTAGTTACTTAGTTACTTTAACAACACGATTTACACCCTGAATAGGTGATAAAGTGATAGATCTTTCAGCCCAATTCTACTTTTTCTGCATAATCATCATACAAAATGTAATCAAATGGAAAAGTCTCTTTTTAAAACTTGTTTTATTAGTTTTAATCTTTTAACTTTATGCATCAAGCACAAATTTAATTATATGCAACATTCTCTGACTGGAAGAAATTAGTTTAATATTTAAACCTATTTTCTGCACACTCCAGCACATAAAATAAAATATTTTTTGTGTTTACACTCAGTCTTTCAAATAGATGCAAGTAAAACACAGCAGAAAATAAATAAAGTCAAAGACTAGCGGTCCTGTTGCTCTATTTTCACCTGTAAAGCAGGAGTGGGGTAGGCGGAGGGTTACCCTGGTGCAGGTGTGCAGCGGTCAGTGGAAGAATCCACGAGTTTCTCTGTGAGTTTCCCATTACGTCGTAGCTACTCGGTGCTTGTTTGGAAGTTTAGGGTTTTTTTCGCTGTAAAAAGAAGTTTTCTTCCCACGCACAACGGACACTAATGTTTTTGTCACTTTTTATGGAATCAAACTCAAAGTAAGGTCAGTACTTCCACGCTTTAAACGCTGCACGCTCATACTCTCTCTGCACTCGATATATGATCCATTGTTGATCTGCACACAGCTGTTGTCACGAACGTCGCACTCGCTTACGCCACTGTCATGAGACATTCTCGCAAAAAATCACAGTTTTAGTAACGCAGTAACGCAGCGTTCCTACAGGAAAGTAACGGTAATTGAATTACCGTTTTTGCAATAGTAATCCCTTATTTTACTCGTTACTTGAAAAAAGTAATCGTTACAAGTAACGCGTTACTGCCCATCTCTGCTACACAGTGTCATCAAGTGGCTGGTTGGCTGTTTTCTGTATTTGCACGTGCAGTCACAACTTCAAACTTGGCCTGAGAGTTAACGTCAGCTGTCTGACCCAACATTCACTTGAAGGATCATCACTTGTGATTGATGAGAGCGGAGTCTTCAATTACGATCCAGAGATCGGACACAAGTCTTCAGTTCATGCCCAGAATGTCAAAGAACAACACTGGGTGTAAATCCCTTCCCTAAGGTTCCACTCTCCTAAGCATTCGTCTTGAATGAATACTAAAAAAAAATAAATAGTTATTTGGTGCGCATCACTCACCCTGCATGATAGAAGTGGCTTCTTGCAACTTTCTCCTGTTTTATAAAAAGAAATTCAAATAAACGCACCTGGATCAGAGTGCTAGTAGTGTTGCACTGGTCCCCACGGAGACACCTCATATAAAATGTTTGCTGGTATGTGTGTTTTTATTATTAAACTGTAATAATGAGTAGGGACATAATTGTTAGTAATTAAATATAAAAGTAGTGAGGATTTACAGATATAATCTCAGCATAATCTTAGTATATATTTAAGTATGCTGAGTGTTTCCTCGGAAACGTCTGTCATTCTTTCAGGATTGTTTTTGTTTTTTTAAACTTTAAAATAACTTGAACAGGGAAAAATTATGTAAACAAACCATAAAACTCAATATGGCCTGATCACATTTTGCTGTCCTCGTCAAACTTTCAAAGTAGATTTATTTTTGACCCCAGTATCTTTTCTTTGCCAGTAAAAAACAAAGTCAGACCAAATATACGTTTCCCAGGGCCATAAAATAAACTGACCCAAGCAGTGTTACTGTTGGACGCCTGGTCATGTAGCGATAATTCACCCTGACGATTTTACCTTTTTTTAAAAACCCATTAAAGTACTACATCATGTTAAACTAGAAAGTGCATTTTCTGAAGAAACTGCAGTGTGAATGCTTAAATCTGAATGTGTGAGCTGAAATAAATTAATTGATGAATTTTAAGTTAAAAAGAAAAAAAAAACAGAATTTTTAACCTGAAAACAAAAGTGCTGAACTGCTAAAAGCTGACGTTCACACAGAAGAAGAATGTCCAAAAGAAGAGGAATCTAATGGTATTTGAATGGTTTTTCTAAGTAACGGTTTTGAAGGAGTTAGATGCCAAAAAACGTACGGAAAAGAAAATAATAAAGAATAGAAGAACAATACTGTGAATGCTTTTCAAGCGTTCCCACTAAAAATGGTCCACATGTTTGATTTAGCAAAGATTTTAGACCAGATGTCCATCTTAATATAGCATTCCTTGTGGGATGTAGGTAAGGAGGACATGCAAAGGGTTTGTGTTACAGAGGGGGATGCTAGAGATGAAGGCAAAATGATGCTGTCAGGCAGATTTGGGGGTCACTATCCAGAAACAAAAAAAGACAAAACAAAGGAAAAAGTGCAAGCTTTGGTGACCAGAGAGGAAACATGGAACAAATGAAGAAGCAGCATGTAGTAGAATGTGAAAAAGAAGTGAGAAAAAGTGAAAAAAAATCCATATTTGAGGTTTTTAGGGAGAGGGGACACAGAGGGGGGAAAGGAACATAGAGCACACGAGATGACTGGCAAAATAAGACAGGAAGTAACAAAACATGACGACACCTATACTGAGGCTACGTCCACACGTACCCGGGTATTTTTGAAAACGCAGATTTTCCTATGCGTTTGCACCTTTCGTCCACACGTAAACGGCGTTTTCGGTCACTGAAAACGGAGATTTCTAAAAACTCCGGCCAGGGTGGATATTTTCTAAAACTCCGTTTTTGCATTTACTTGTGGACGAGAAAAACGGAGAAAACGCAGCGTCAAAGGTGTGCGCCTTTTTTGACGTCACAGTGTGCGCCACGTTATTGTTTCGGTGAAATGAATTTCTACAATACTGTTAATTGTTCTCTCTGCAGTGTTTAAATGCTTACATATACACACACAGTTACTGTCCCTCCACACATACGACTCAGTTCTGCTTCTATGCCCCAGCTTTGTTTACTTTTTCCCGCCGAGGCTTCTAGACTTCTGATTGGCCAACATTTCTGCACGGTTAGGAATATAGCGCCACCTGCTGGTTTGGCATGTTCCTAGCAGCGTTTTCTTTCATTTCTGCCTTTACGTGTGGACGGGATTATTTTTTAAAACGAAAACGGAAAATCTCAGTTTTCAAAAATACCCGTGTACGTGTGGACGTAGCCAAAGAGAGACTTAACAGGACCCAGGAAACACAGGGCAGGCTCATAAGAGCTATGAGACAAAAACAAAACACCAAAAGCAAAATACTTCTAGAAAATAGACATTAACTGAATCTCAAGGACTAAATTGTAACCAATAACCTAAAACTCCACCTGAAGAAGAATAAACTCAAAGCTACTGTGGGGATCACTAAAGGAAGCAGCTGAAAGAAGAGAAATTTTACAAAATAAAGCTTTAAAACATGTCAGACGGAATTATGTAAAATCTCTCCTGTTAAAATGGAAGCTGGTTATATTAAACTGGCCCAAAGTTTTTTATATAACATGTAATCCCTGTGAGCTCAGCCTTAAGACGGCTGTAGAAGCTCAGTTTCTGACATTTTTTTCTGCCCTTTGTTGCTGTGTGATGTAAAAGAGATGGGATATCCTTAATCCCCGCCCACCTGCTTTTTCAAATCTTTTGCTTACAAGAGGCAGCCAATCAGAACAAAGTTGGTCTAAATGGATGGAAAAGTCTTGTTTCACAGAGTGTATGAATTGAGGCCCCTTAGATAAATTAGCTTTTTTTTGTTTTGTTTTTTGCTTTTCTTTAACTTCCCAACATGGAGCTGGAAATGTCCATAGCAGGTCTAATATAAAACTTTATTATTAATTTTAGTTGGCAAACAAAATAAGACTATTCCAGCATTTTCGTATTCATCAGTTCTTTCTTTTATGCCGTTTCTTCTGCAGGACCTCAGGCCTCTGTACGCAGGCCGCTGTGCTTATCACACCAGTGACACGGCGTCTGAGCATGATGTAAGAAAGACATTTAACTCATATTCAATGAGCCATTAAATGCTGTCTGTCAGCGTGATCATTGTTTGTATCGGCTTGAATTGTTGGGGGGGCTGAATAATCCATGCAGGCTCAAAGAGCTCATTTTTGCACTTCAGGTGCCATGTCATACAGCAGGCACATCCTGTAACCTGCGAGTGAAGAGCAACACCTGCTACTGCTGCGACCTCTACAACTGCGGGAAGTGAGTATGCCGAGGGGGGTCGGGCACCCGACAGACCTCAGAAGCTGCGCCTTCTCGCTATGCAGCGTTTATATTTCGATGTGCGCTCCTGTGTCATCTTAATTTGCACTGCAGCGGTGATTGTATCAGACCAGGATGTTTCTTTTCTTTTGTAACCTTTGTTTCAGAGAACATCCTCTTATGGGACCTCAGAATAAAGATGTTTTGAAAAAGTTTAAGAAATCATCCATGATTTGGAAGTAGGTCCCTTTTTTCTAGGCTATTAATGCCCAGTATTGATCAACTCGGTCTTGTCTTGTCTTATTTTATTTTTTAAGAAAACATCGTAGAAATGTGTCGTAGGTTGTCATTTCCTCTGCATGTTTGTGTGTCACCAACCTCCGTCCGTGTCTCCTCCCAGCTTTCCAGCAGCAACCTCTGAATGTTTATAACCATAAATCAACCCCAGTTTTGTTTTTCTGTGTCTTGTTGATGTAGGTGCGTCTTTAAAAACTACTAAACGCTGTCAGTGATTTTTCTGGCTTGACTATAGGCTTTCACCCTCTCTGTTTTACCCCACTGGCCTAGCCGTGTTGAGTTAATGGGAGGCTACCATGAATATACAGATGTGAAAAGCTGCCAGGACGTCATACACCTCTACCACCTCTTGTGGTCGGCTACGATCCTCAACATCGTGGCCCTCTTCCTGGGCATCATTACTGCTGCAGTGCTGGGAGGCTTCAAAGACATGGTGCGTCCACTTGAACGAGCATGTCAGATTTATCAGTAGCCGCCTCTCTGTAATCGCAGCTCTCTAACTGTTACATCGATGCACTCTGTTGCTTCATCAGACACCTGCTCCTGCCTCAGAGAGCACATCTGAACCAGAGGCCATCACAGCTCCAGTCCCCTCAGAGATTCCCCCGCCCGTCACGTCTCTCAACCCATATTACAACACTGCCCCCTGCCTGCCACCATACTCGGCCTACGACCTGCAGGTATGCAGCTGCTTTAAAGGTGCAGTTGAGAAGTGTGTGCTTCTAATTATTTATGGACAACAGTCAAGCTCTTTATCAGGACATTTGTGTTAGTAGGATCTAATGACGATTGTTTCTAGGGTTACCAATTGGATCCATATAAAGTCCTCACGCATTTGATGCCAGCATATAATAGCTCAAAGCATATATATATTGTAATAAATGTTTTCCTTTATTCGCAGGGCTCCTATGTGTTCCCTGACTCTTCCGGCCTGTCAGACGATTCCCAGTCTGGAGCCAGCCACCTCTGGCCTACAATGATCCCTCCACGCTACTCCCCTCCTCACAACCTTCCAGATGAGAAGCCCCCACCATACAGCCCGTAAGACAGCTGCGAGAAAAGGAAACACCTGAAACATCATCGGCTGTTTGCACAGTTCTTCTGGACTTTTCTTCATAATCCTTCAGAAGAGTGTTGAAGAAAAAGAGGCGAGGAAGGGGAGGAGAGCCACAGAGCACACTAACTTTGACTTCAGCCCAAGGCGAGGGAGAAAGCATTCGTCTCCCCGGGCACCGCTCACACTCTTCTGGCCTGCACTGTGTGTGTTTGTGCACATGCACATCGAGAGACAACCTGGTCAAAGCCAGGACTGTTTACACATCTATCTGCCTTATGCAACGTAAACAGACTTCCGGTTAGATGTATTCTGTAAAAGGACAAAACGACAGAGCTCATGCTTTACATTCACCTCTCTTTTGCAGAAACTGTAAATGCTTCCTTCCTCAAGATGGAGATCCAGACCTCACTGGGAGGATGAGTGCAGCTACATGTGCAAGGTCGACGTTGAGTTAGGTGAAAGCTTTAGCATATTTCTTAAAATCTGAATCAGCTAGATAATTCCAAACTTAAAAATTGTAGGTCCAGGCGTTTGTTTCTGTAGCAGTTAATAGTGTCCCTGTGCATTATTACAGGCAGTTAGCAGAACTGGAGGTATTACATGCTCATAATGTATGTGCAGCAGTATAATATGCAGTTAGGCCTAGCATATACAAACAGACCAAGATTCCTATTTATCAAATCTTCACGTTATGTTTAAGAATATCCTGATCAGTGTGTGATCAACTTTGCAGAGCAGCATTAATGAAGAAATAAGCTATTGTACCTACAGTAGTTGTTGAGGATAATCAGATACCAGTTACACTCCAAACCTTATTTACTGTGTTTCCACTAAAAGCATCATATATGTGTCTCTCTTTGTCAAGTAGCAGTAGTAGCACGTTTGTGTCAGAAGGGTCATTCCATAAAAAAAACAGTCAAACCTGATCCACCGAATCTGCTGAGGGTTTGTTGTGCAGACAAAGAAAAATAATTGAAATCCATCTTCAAGAAGCAAAAAAAAGGTCCAGCGTGATCATTTCAGTAGATTAGACAGAATCTAAAATTATCAGACACCTACCAAAGGCTGCGACTTCACAGGTGTTATACAACACTAGATGTCAGTTTTCAAACATAAGGAATCACGGCTAGAGGCTGAGGCTGAGAACTAAATGGAGGGAAAATGAAACGTTTCATAAGCTATTACTCGTTTGAAATCCTACAAAGTGATATGACCATTTAAAAGTTACCCACAATGCATTTTTGAGGTTTTCTCCAACGAATTCTCAGAAAACATCCAGGATACCAACAACACTTTCTGTTCCTCGCGTGCAATTTGGACTGGAGCTCTCACCATCATTAAAGCCTGTTGTGGTCGATAGCAATCAGATTGCAAGTTTAAGTCTACTTGAATTCGTTTACACAAAACCAAACACTCAGCAGTTAATGGTTATAGATAGAAAAGTGTGGCATACAGTAACCAATGAATATACACATTAAAATGTTTATAGATTATTATAATATGTACAATTAAAATAACTGAATTGGCAGATTCATAAAATCTAATTTAATCTTCCAGGACAGACTGCTTGCAGATACAAGACCAATAAGCCTCCATACTTGTAACAAAATAACAAAATCCTCAGCACATGACACATATGCTGACATTCATGTAATTCATGTATATATATTATTATTTTTTGTTGAGTTTTTAGTGGCTCAGCACCCGTTAATCCGATTTTTCATTCACTTAAAAAGCGCCAGTTTTTCGACCTGCCCTCATGTACGATAATCTGAACATTTTCCCTGAAGTTATTGTGCACATTAAACTCTCCTCTTCTTAAGGGCTTCAGGTTGGAGCCTCACTCTGATTTTTCTTCTTCTATGGAATGACCCAGGAGTTTGTCAGGCTCAGTGTGAACAGTCAGTGCTGGATTCGCTGATATGAAACCTCGTCAATGTCCAAGAAAGCAGTCACTGTCAGCTTCGATCACGGCTTTTCCAAATTTAAACTGCACATTCTTCTTCGTCACGTCATTAAAACTTGTTTTATGTAACTCACATAGTGCCGTTTCTTTTTTATCTACTCGGTGTTGGTCACTTCTCCAGTAGATCATAGGAGCAAAGGAGGAACTTCTGCCACAGCTTCACCTATTTTGAGGTGCATGGAGTTGACCGGTGGGGTCAAACAACACCCGTAGCACCTCTACTACATATGTGGCTGATTATATTTTTTTCTGCTTTATACTTCTGTAATTTTATATTTTCTGACATGATAAAGGAAACCAGCAGTTGTTTTATACACTAATGCTGGAGGTTTGACATCTTTTGCACTATGGTGCTATGTATTCGTGGTTTGCAGGGATAAAATTACCCCCTGTAAAAGATTTGTCTTACAATGTGTGTGACAAACTGAAAAACTAAGCGCACTCTTAATGCTTCCATCAACATTAAGAGGGTAAGTAGTAAATAATCAGCAAGTCTAGGAACCTCTATAAAAGGTGAGGTTTTGGCACTTTGCAGGTCTGGAGCATTCAGATGACATTATCATAACGCCACAATCTTCCCAGGAGTGGACGTCCCAGCAAATTTACCTCAAGGTCAGAGCATGCAATGTTCAGAGACAGTGCAAAAAACCCCAGAGCTACATCTCAGACAGGCCTCGTTTAGCATGCTAAATGTTAAAAGTCCAGGACAGTGCAAGGACCTTATAACAGCTGTCAAGCCCGATGGTGGAGGAGTGATGACTTGAGCTCATCTTACAGCCACAGGACCTGGGCACCTTGCAGTCATTGAATCAACCATGAATTTCTCTGTACAGCGTGGTATTCTAATGTAAAGCCATCTGTCTGACAGCTAGAGCTTAGCCCATATTGTGGCATGCAGCTGGACAATGATCCCAAGCACAGCAGCAAATCTGAATGGCTAAAAATGAAGTCCAGACCTCAATGCTGTCGTGGAACCTTAAGAGAGTCGTGAGTGTGTGCAAACCTCCATGAAGTGAAGAAACAATAAGAAGAAAAGGGTAAAATTCCTCCACGATGTGAGAGACTGATACAGTCATACAGAAAGTGAAAACAAGTTATTGCTGTTAGAGATGGTTCTACGGGCTAATGAAACATCGGGTTTACTTTCCCAAGCAAAACCTTCATGGTTTAAAAAAAAAAAAAAAAGACTGTGGTAAATTTAAATGTTCCCCACTGGTTTTGTTAAATCATGCTAAATGCTAAATCACACCCCAGAAAACATTTTTTACAGGTGGTGAACCAAAAGAAAATAAACCTTTATAACAAGATTTAAAGCCAAAGTCCTCACACAGCTGTGGTGCTAAGCTTTCAGTACAAAAACAACAAGTAAATACACTCTTTGAGCAAAACTACAGGATTTATCCATAAAACACTGTAGAATACATGCTACAAACTAGAAATGTGCAGTAGCACAAACAAGAAATAAACAGGCGCTGTTCTGTTTCTATACTGGCAGTGTGACCAATTTAAACTATAAGAAATGTTAACCTGCTGGAGTGTAGCAAGCACAAAAACACACCATACATCACATACTGATGTTAATCTGTTTATTAAAAAGAAACCCGGCATGATGACATGACAAAGTACAGTTTCCCCTGTTAGTACTACTTGTACTAACCAATCACTACCCTCTGACACAGTGAAAAACAGAGCGGAAAAGTTATAACAAAGAGTTTTCTGCCTGAATGCTAAGTGCTACAGCTATTGACTGTAATAAAGCTCCGTTTATTTCCATCCTATCGTCACACGTGTAGGAGAAATCTCCAGCCTTCTATATGTAGCTGGGCAGATTTTGCAATTTTAAATAAAGGGAAGTGACAAAGTAACTAACAGATTTAAAAATAAACAATGTATTTAAAGGGGAACTATTAAGCTCATTTCCAGCTCCATGCTACAGTGGCTTTGCATGACTCGCGATACAAAATAATCCTTATTTATACTGGGCCTTAGTCTGAAACAAGCTGATTAAGCTCCTCCTATGTTGAGATTGGGGAGAGCCCCACTGGTGAAACACAGACCCACTGGAGTGTGATGAATGAATGAGATCCTTAAATCACATACCGACCTGTTTAATATGAGCATCCCCTGCTGTAACCGTATATTTTCAAAAATCTTAACAGGTCCCCTTTAACAGACACAAAGTTTCTTTTCCAGGCTGCTACAAAAATTAAATAACTGCATACCCAGGATGACAAAAAACAAATATAATTAAATTCATAATCATAATCTCTCGTACAGAATTAGATTTAAAACAGAAACGGGAATGATCGGTCCTGAAAATTCATCATTTCGTGTGTAATGTAACCAAAACTGGCTGCACGTACACACAATAAGGCTTCATACATCACTTTAAATAGGTAACCCCATTTCCATTCCATTAAACACGCCTCTGTTTAACGTCATTTCACGATTAAGGGAATGTAGCCTGTTGAAAAAGTAAAACTGAAAAACAAAACAGCCGTTTCATTTGTGCTTCAGCTCATTTAGCTGAAATATTCTGGGCAATAAAGATCCAGAGCACAGAAGAGCAATTTCTTCATGTTTTGTTTGCCTTTTCATTCATAAAAACTCTTCATTTCTATCATGTTTGAACCACTTCTATTTCTGTGCTCACTTAATGTAAAAGATCATGGCCATTTTTAAAAAAAGCAGAGGAACATGAGAGGTACGGTCCCATTACATCGTTCACCATATAACTGAGAGCCACCAGCAAACTAGTACCTGTGTTATCACTACAGTATTAGTCCACTAATTTCACCTGACAGACTAATGAGACCGTACAGCTGAAACTATTGAGAATTACGCAAAAATATTGTTGATGTGGAACCGAGGAGAAAGAGGGGCACCTAAAAGGCACATATAATAAAAGGAGTGGTGCCAGCTGTGCTTAGTAGTACTCTGCTGGACCCTGTGGAGGCGTGTTCATAGCGCTCTCCGCTTGTGCACGGCTGTTAGGCGCCATGTGAGCGTCGGGCTCGACGAAAATGTCGTCCCAGTTCAACATCCTGCTTTGGGTGGACGAGTGCATTTCTTCGCCGACTGAGGTTATGTGATGCACGCTGCCGTCCTCCGATATTACCGGGACCCCTGGCCCATCTGTAGTCCACGAGTACGACTTCATCTGCACTGTTTTACACGGAAGCAGGCGGTACAAGTTGTTGCCGCCGTCGTCCTTCTCCTTCCTCCCGCAAGGATCCTGATTGTGAACTTGCTTGCAGTGAGCGGAGAGTAACTGGTAGTTTATAAACATTTCATTGCACAACAAGCACTGGTACCTCCTCTCTCCTGTGTGGTGGATTTCATGTTTAGTTCTGTACTCGGCCAGGGCAAACACCTTGTTGCAATAACGACACGGGTACTTCTTTTCCCACGAATGCGTGTTGAAGTGACGGCGCAGACTTGGCAAACACACGTAGGGCCGCTTACAGACGATGCACACGTAGAAAGTCTTTCCATCCATGATGAGCTCGTAGTGGTCCTCCAGCTCCGTTTTGGTCTTCTTCTTGTTTGGTCCTGCCTTGGGTGACACGGGTGTTTTTTCGAAGGGTTTCAATGGTGTCGCCATAAAAGCTCTCTTCCCTTTATTGGCTTTGGAGCCTCCTTCGCCTGGATCTTCTTTCACCGGGACAATGTCATACGTATTTTCTCCAATATTGGCATAAACCTTGCAGCCTGAGGAAATAGAGTCGATTTCCGTGGCTGTGCTGAGCGTCACTGTCTTTTTACCCGTTATAGCAGATTTTGGAACATTTGTTTGAAGTGTCGAACTCTCCGATAAATCAGAGAGTCTTATTTTGAAGTCCCCCTGCTGAGAGGAAGTAGACACTTGCTTCTTGTGGACTCCCATTATGTCGCTGTTTTCAGGGGGCTGAGAGGCACTCGATGGCTCTGGGGTCAAACTGCTTGTTCTGGCTGGTGTTGTGGGAGCACTTCCTGAGTAAACTCTGGCAGGGGAAGACGGGTTGTTGGAGCTGCTGTCCGGGCTCTGTAGAGGGCTGCTGTCTACTAAAATAGGTTTAGGACAGCTGATGCTGGGAGGATTTGAAGCAGATGGTTTCGAGGGAGGGGTAGCTTTGTCTTTGCATTCTGAAACTGCATGATTTGATTCTACATTTTGGCTTGACGGGACATTTTCTGAATCCATTTTCTCCAAATCAATGACTTCACCACAGCCGACCGCTTTCTTCTGACTATCTGTTTTCGAGACAAACAGAACGTCGCTGTCCGAGTCCTCCTCGTTATCTGCAGCCTTGTTTGCCTGATTGAACTCCTCCGCAGATATTGAGAAGGACTCTGTGATGATCGGCATCATCTCTGTAGATGAGTCACTTTTGCTTTCTGCCTCCTTAGACAAACCAGGAAGGCCCTTAACTTGTGATAAAGGTGAACCCAAGTTTGCAATGAACTTCACTCCCAGTATCTGCCCGGCATTGATGAGCTCTTCGAGCATGTCAGAGCGGACTCTGATAATCTTAGAGCTGTAAATATAGTTGAGAATCTGCTCAAAGATCTCAGGCCTGATGAAGTTTAGTTCAATCACTTGCCCAGCCACGGTAAACAGCTGGTGGAAATACGTACTTGAGGCAGACAGGATAGTTTTGTGAGCTCTGAACTTCCTGTCCTGTATAATGATGGTAATATCGCAAAATAATCCGTGGCTCCGCTGCTCGTTCATGTTCTTCAGCACAGCTGCTGAGTACTGTGTGTCGGTCGCAGATATCAGCTTCAGACTCGGCATGTCTACAGAGAAAAAGCAAATCATAATCAAACCTGTGAATGCACAACAACGTGAAGCAAGTAACATTTATTCATATCCAAAGCATTTTTCATAGAGTCAACAATCACTAAGTACTAAATAGAAGGAAATGCACAAAAAAGTTGAAAGAATTTATTTTATTTTTTTATTTAAAGAAATAGAACTACAATTAAAAAATAAAAGTTAAGTGGTGTTAAAAAATGAAACTAAGATAAACAAAGTACAGGTTCATTTTTAGATTTAAATTGAATATTCGCATTTTGAGTAATTTTTAACTTAATAAGCAACTATATTTGGTCGGTTTTTATTTTATTTTCCTGGTTTCTTACCGATTTCTTCCTAAATTTTGGGATAAATAAAGTTGATCTTATCATATTATTATATCATGTCTTAATTATAACGTGCCACCATGCAGAGCAATGTGAGTTACACAAGTTATGTCAACAGATAGTAAAAGAGCTGGCTCAAATTCAGTTTTGTCATTTCCTGCATTTCCAGTTCTAACAAGAACATCAAAACAACCCAGAACATTTACACGAGGAGGTTCAGCCTGAATCATGGCTCATGTTTTGGTATAGTCAGTCAGTCAGTCTGTTAACTCAGCATCTGCAGGCGACTGTTTCAACTAATAATAATAATAATAATAATAATAATAATAATAAATTGTTTATTGCTTGATAAACTGAGTAATGGAAAAAGGAGATAAAGTGGCTTAATGGGACAGTGTATAATATAAAAGAGTATAGTTGAAAAACTAATTTTTAAGCTAACACTTTACACTACTACTGCAATGTCTTCCAAATATTACAAACTAAATGCATCTTGTTCTTTTTGCTGATTCACTATGACCCACTCTTACTGTATCCTTGCATCTTCCTGTACTACATTAATGAATCTTCTGTGGTCTTCCTCTTACCCTCCTGCCTGGCAGCTCCACATTCAGCAGTCTTTGTCCAGTATATCCACTAACCTTCCTATGCACAAATCACTCTGACATACTAATTTCTAATTATGGCAAAATCTTCCACTCTGCCACCTCCAGCTTGGCCTCCTATATTTTTGTTAGTGAATTTATTTATGCACATAAAAATATCTTAATATAGTTCTTGGTATCCAGGGTGGGTTTTTTAGTTTAGCTATTACCGTTTGTGTCTTTTTCACTCACTGTATTATAGGAGATATACATTTTGGCAGTTTAGATCATGTATTATAATTTCAGTCACAGGCAAGTGGACATCTTCCTCTCCTTAGCAAAGACTAAACCTAAAGTGAACATCTGTATGTTTTTAGTTTAGTTTGTGTTAATTATAACCTCGGACAGCATGATTCCGTTTCTGTGCACACAATGTCAGACATGCTAATTACGTTAGCCTGGCAACAAAAACAAAACCGTTCCTTAGCTGGCGCTAGGTAAACGTTAATTTGCGGGACATTTTTAGCCTCTTGTGACACCAAGGCAGATTGAGGTACATATTAAAAATACATTAAGGGGGTATTAATGCAACACTGAGAGCGCAATTATTATTTCTACTGAAGCTTTTAAGATATCTATTGCTAACAAAGGTAGCACCGTTTCCTCCTTAATGAATCGCGGCCCGCTGTTTAGCATACTATTAGCATGTCTCTAGTAG
This sequence comes from Neolamprologus multifasciatus, assembly GCF_963576455.1. Classification (NCBI taxonomy): domain Eukaryota; kingdom Metazoa; phylum Chordata; class Actinopteri; order Cichliformes; family Cichlidae; genus Neolamprologus; species Neolamprologus multifasciatus. The sequence goes on from NC_140440.1 coordinate 34,011,318, forward strand.
AATAGAGGCCAAATCGAAATCCTCTCTAACAGCAGCGTTAAATTGATGAGGTTTACCTGCAAAGCTTGATGATTTTGTCAGGAGTGAGCAGGGTGGCAGCCAGCGGATATGTTAATGAACGACAAACAATGGCTAACAACAACAGAGAGCCTCACTTTTCATCCTCAGCCACCAGGAGTCGCAGTCGTAAACGATTATAAGCATTCAAATGCAAACTATGTGGCTTTAAAGTACATTTAAAAACATCGTCCTAGCTTCATATAAATACAAATAAAGCTCAGATCTGAGGTTATTTCAGCTGGAAACTGTTTACTTTTTGCACGCCGGTTAGCAGCGCGATAACTGCCGGTTCATAAGTCTCGCCTTCAAAATAAAAGCTCACAACGGTCACAGGTGAATAAATGGTCAATTGAATAAGTACCTGCAGAAGAGCGTTTGAATTCATCCTCTCTTTTTAGGCTGGAAGCCGGCGGTGAAAGGCCGTTGAACTCTCTCTGAAGTTGATCGTACATCATCTTCCTCTTCTGGCCCTGGTATGGGTTATACTTTTCCGCGTGTTTTGCGTCGTAGTGCCTCTTCATATTGAACTCCTTGAATAAAACCTTCTGCTTGCAGATCATACATGTAGCAGTGGTGTCCAGTTCCGTGAAAAAGTACTCCTTTGCGCATTTCTCCTCCACGGGCTTGCTCACGGGTTCCGTTTTTCTTTTAACTTGAACTATAGAAAACGACATCTTGACGTGCCGAGCTGCTCTGTTTCTTTGCTGCTAAAAAAGACTCAAATTTAGTGAACACGCAGTCCAGTTTCCAGAGATGTTGAGCAGTAGGAGACACGACCGTGTGTTGGTCGGTTAAACCCCGGTAGTTCCGGTGGCGCGTGAGCGCGTTGCGAAAAACCGGAAGTTGGGTTTCTCACAGCCACAAAACTCGGACTACCCCGCGTCCCACCCCCCGCCCGACCTTGTTGCAAAATAAAATAAATCAATAATTTTTTTTGACCTGATATAAAATTAATAATTTTTTGTTTATTCATCCCATGTTTACCTGTGAAAAATAGGCTAACTAAAACAGAATTATTACTGAATTTAAAAAAAATGTACAAAGAAAAATTTTCAAACATTTTGGAAATTTCTATTTTTACTCTTTGGTTAAATGTTTAAATTGTAATGCCTACTCTAAAATGATTAAATCTGCCCCTGACAAATCTCCCCTCATATTAGTGATTAATTAATCTAAAGCTAAAACAGAAAGTAATAAAAAGTAAACGCCAGCTTAGCATTTGGAAAAAAATAAAAATGATATCAAACCACGCTAAGAAATTATATTTTTTTATAGTTGTTACTGTTGCTATGAATTTGGAATTAAAAAAAATTAAGAACAGTCTATTTTTTTTCTTTACATAGTGATTATATTATACACTTCAGTATAATTCATACCGTATTTCGTTTTTCACAATACATATTTATCAATAGTACACAGTATACACAAATTAAATTAGTTATGCTTTCCTTCTCAGTTTTGTCATCTGGAAATACTGACATGCACATAAACTGTCTACAAGTATACATGCAGGCATTGTTAGCAAATATTTCCCTATAAAACTATTCAAAAAAAACTTAAAGAAAGTATAAGCCAAAGAAACATAGATAAATATCCTAAATTAATGTGACTGGTTTTACTAGGACTTATTCCATACATATTGCTAGTAATTATGCAAGTTTTGAGGAATTTTTCTTTTTTACATTATTTTAATGCAAGAAAATTGTGTTATATCAATATGTTGGGAACTGTTCTCTATGACATGTGACGTCGGATTCTTTTTTGGGACGGACTAACCAGTACTTCCTGTTATTAAACGCTCTCTGCGTAGGGAGAAGAAGATAAACTGTGTGCGACATCTTTTAAATCTCCCCTTAGATACTGATTACTTAGATTCTAATTACTTAATTAATTACTTTTTACCCCGTCCTGCAGTGAGTCTCTTACGGTCAGAGGGCATGCCTCTGTCGGATCGATCGAGCTCTGACGGCGGTGGGGAGCCACGCAGTCCTCGGGCCCGTAGACCTCGGACCCGCTCCCGCAGTCGCCATCGCAGCGGCAGTCGCCATCGCAGCGACAGCCGCGACCGGAGCTTGTCTCCGGACAGCTTCGGACCCAAACTCCCTAAGCCACGCAACCGTGAGAGGGAGCGAGAGGAACGGGAGCGTCGATTCAAAGAGGCCAGAAACATTAAACGGATCCGCATAGGAAGTCCTCGTCGTAGCCGCTCCAGGTCCAGATCCAGATCAAGGTCCCGATCCAGAGAGCGCCATAACAACAACAACAACAGCAGCCACAACCACAGCAACCACTGGTCCGAGCCTCCGGGAAAACACGGCGGCCTCAAAGATGATTATTACTACGAGCAGCAGAGGGACGACGCTCAGCGGCAGAGACAAGAGGCTTTTATCGCCAGGTATGAAAAGTCCAACATCACTGTGAAAAGCTATCAAAGCCTGAACCCTGCAATTCCCATAATACAAATCAGTCCTCAGGTACACGAGCCTATTGGTGCATTTTATGACGTGCCACCACTTCAGATGAACAGTCCGCTGGAGGTGGAGGGCTCTTCAATGTATCTGTTACCAAAAACCAAACAGATGGAAGCTGTCCTCTTTTGATTTGCTGCTAATCTAAGTGTAGTTTGACATTTCAGTTAAAAACACGTTTTTGGAAACTTATGTTTTAGGCGTCTGCAGGAGAGGGAGAGGATCGGCGAGCTGGGTTGCCCTGAAGTTTGGGGATATTCACCCAGAGTGAAAGAGCCAGAGTAAGTGAGGAACATACTGCTAATTTTCTGTTGGGTTTGTGGAGACACATGTCTTTAAAACTGCATTTATTTGTAAAATATTTTTTTTTAATTAAAACTGTCTTAAATTCTGTGTGTCTTGGTCTTAGATGTTTTTAGTCTCATCACCGTAAGAGTTTCTGTTTCGCAATGACTTTGTTTTAACCAATTTTACCACCTTTTAAATCTTACTTTTCCTGTTAAATTTTATTTAAGCAGTTATTTAAAAGGTCTTGATGTGTCATACCTGTTGGCACCCTGGCAGAGACATCAGGCGTTGTTCTGTCTTATTTTCGGGTATCAAAAATTCTTTTCTGTATTTCTTTCGCCTCCATCAGCTCCGATGAGTTCACACCAGTTGAAGAAGACGAGAAAAACAGCAGTTCAGAATCAAGCACAGAAGGTACACAGAGTGTGGACACACATAAATTACAGCAATGCAACATTTTCTGTGAATTTATAACAAACCCATTCTGTCTGTTATTATCAGAAGAGAAGAAGAAGAAAAAGAAAAAAAAGAAGAAGTCCAAGAAGAGAAAGAACAAAAAGCACTCGGAGGACAGTGAGCTTGAATCAGATTCGGATGGTAAGATGAACGAAAAGCACCTTTTTTTTTGTTTTGTTTTTTCTCTAATCAATTCAATTTTTTCAATTCAATTTTATTTATATAGCGCCAAATCACAACAAATGTCGCCTCAAGGCGCTTCATAGATACAGAGAAAAAAAGGATTAATCAGATTCATCAGTTTAACTGTCTTGTTTTTGTGTTTCAGAAGAAGAAATAAAGAAGAAGAAAAAGAAAAAGAAGAGCAAAAAGTAAGTTCTGATACGAAGCTGTGCATCAGCTCTGTTGACGTGGTAACAGCCCATTTGACTAACCAAGCATCCTGTTTCCCGTCAGGTCTAAGAAGTCCAAGAAGAAGAAGGCGAAGAAAAGCCGGAAGGAATCCAGCAGCGACTCCAGCAGCGAAGCCTCAGAGGACGAAGAGGAGGAAGATCCCAATGGGGTGTTGTGGGTGGAGAAAACCTCCATGGATGAGCATGTGGTCGGCCCCGAAGCTCCTCTCACTCACATGTCTCAGAACGATCGACCTTTGGAGTGAGTCTCTGTTCGGGGTTAATTCCTGCATTAACAAACGTAAAGGGAAAAGCATCTAACCCTAATGTAGTTTGTGTTGAATTCCCAAAAACAACTGCTGTTTACAGTGGAGTGTACCTGTACAGCACAGCACAGAAAACTGATTAAATGTCTGAAAACAGAAAAAATAACAGAGGTTACGTATTTTCAAACTTGCTTGCTAAACCGTGAGCTTGAGGACTGGGATTTAAAAAAAAAAAAAAGTGATAGTAGAGTTGACTTTATTGAAGATCGATGATAATTGATTGGGTCTTTCAGTTTTATTTAGGCTATAAAAAAATAGAAATCACCGTGATTCAGTTTATCAGATGTGACACAATAAGACAGACTCTGTTAAACATTTCCACCACACAACTTGTCGAAATCGTTTGGCAGAATTTTTGATAAAAGCTTCTTTTTCTTTTTTTCCTCCTTCCTCCAGTTTCGGTCACGCCCTGTTGCCAGGTGAAGGTGCTGCCATGGCAGAGTACGTGAAAGCTGGCAAACGTATCCCAAGAAGAGGAGAGATCGGTCTCACCAGCGATGAGATCGCAAACTTTGAGAAGTCTGGTTACGTCATGAGTGGCAGCAGGTATGTAATGTTTAGAAAATGGACATTTTTCATGAAAAATTCGGTCAGCTGACTGCCTGAATATACTGAACGATCAGGTTTTTCTGTCAACAGATATTCCACGATCTGCATTATGTCTTATCTTTTACAGAAACATGCTTGTTTTTCCCTGAGGGGAAAAAGAGCTGATTGCTTTAAATGTCAATGCACATTATAACATTTGCTTTAGCTTGTGCTCTAGGCTGGGTTGAGTTGAGCAGATCCAGGAGCGCGTTCAGCTTTTCTTCCTGTAATACTGACAAATTTTTCGCCCCGCAGACATCGTCGTATGGAGGCTGTGCGTCTGAGAAAGGAAAACCAGATCTACAGCGCAGACGAAAAGAGAGCCCTGGCATCGTTCAACCAGGAGGAGAGGAGGAAGAGAGAGAGCAAGATCCTGTCGAGCTTCAGGGAGATGGTGTACAGGAAAACCAAAGGCAAGGAGGAGAAGTGAACGACCAGTTTGTCTCCTGTTATTGGAACCTTTACTCTTTGTTTGGTGACATGAGGTGTAAAGCTTTTTTTTCCTCTCAGTTTGAACTGAGTGTACAGTGCAGAAGTGTTTTAACTGTAAAAAATGTGTCTGAGAAGTTTTCAGTTGTATTCTCCTTCCCTTTTCTATCCATCTCTTGTAAATGTTTTCAAATGCTCCCAACCAGAATGTTAAATAAATTTTCACTATCATTTTAATATTTCTTTCTGTTTTTGCCGGGAGTTCTACTATAAGTGATAAATGCATCAAGATTAGAAAAAATTTAGGAAAAAAAAAGAGCAGTTTGTAGTATTATTGTTTTTTAAAGTGCAGGAGGTCCTCAGACTGAGTGAACCACTTAAATAAGGCCTTTTTCTTTTAAAACTAAGTAACTGATCTTTTTTTTTGTGAAGAGTTAATTGTAGCATATTTAAGAACGCTTACCTTCAAACTCTGAATATTTAAAATAAATATTTGCCAGTATTTTTGAGCAAATATCTGAGCAAATAGCTTCTTAAGAACAGAAAGGAACCACATGAAAATTTCAGTACTTAAAAAAAAGTTTGAGCTGTGTTGTAAAGTACAGCCAAATCAATTTTACAGCCACTCCAAGACCACAGTCTAAAGCAAAAGTCTACTTCTTTGTTCCGAGCACTTTCTTTTTCATTTCAAAATAATAGAATAATCCTTTAATCCTTTAATTGTCCCACAAGGGGAAATTTGGTTGTAACAGCAGCCAAAAAGACAAATATACAAACAAACAGTACACAGGACACGGAACAGAAACATACACAATTTTTCTTACATATTTACATTACAATGGTTACTATAAACAGAGAGTACTGTACAGTTATTAAATCAAATAAAAATAATTACAGGTAAGAGGCAAACCAGGTTGTAGTGCGAATTGGTTAATTAACTAACTTATTGCAGTTACAGCATTGATGTAAACATCTATGTTATATATATCAGATATACACTGCCTGGCCAAAAAAGATCACTTAAACGTTTAAACCATAGGTGTCAAACTCTGGCCTGCGGGCCAAAGCCCATACCAAATTACTATCAGAGCTGGCTTACTGGTATTATACAGCTAATATATACAGTGGGGCAAAAAAGTATTTAGTCAGCCACCGATTGTGCAAGTTCCCCCACTTAAAATGATGACAGAGGTCAGTAATTTGCACCAGAGGTACACTTCAACTGTGAGAGACAGAATGTGAAAAAAAAATCCATGAATTCACATGGTAGGATTTGTAAAGAATTTATTCGTAAATCAGGGTGGAAAATAAGTATTTGGTCACCTCAAACAAGGAAAATCCCTGGCTCTCACAGACCTGTAACGTCTTCTGTAAGAAGCTTTTCTGTCCCCCACTCGTTACCTGTATGAATGGCACCTATTTGACCTCATCATCTGTATAAAAGACACCTGTCCACAGCCTCAACCAGTCAGACTCCAAACTCCGCCATGGCCAAGACCAAAGAGCTTTCGAAGGACACCAGGAAAAGAATTGTAGACCTGCACCAGACTGGGAAGAGTGAATCTACAATAGGCAAGCAGCTTGGTGTGAAAAAATCAACTGTGGGAGCAATCATCAGAAAATGGAAGACATACAAGACCACTGATAATCTCCCTCGATCTGGGGCTCCACGCAAGATCTCATCCCGTGGGGTCAAAATGATCATGAGAACGGTGAGCAAAGATCCCAGAACCACACGGGGGGACCTGGTGAATGACCTGCAGAGAGCTGGGACCAAAGTAACAAAGGTCACCATCAGTAACACACTACAACGGCAGGGAATCAAATCCCGCAGTGCCAGACGTGTTCCGCTGCTGAAGCCAGTGCATGTCCAGGCCCGTCTGAAGTTTGCCAGAGAGCACATGGATGATACAGCAGAGGATTGGGAGAATGTCATGTGGTCAGATGAAACCAAAGTAGAACTTTTTGGTATAAACTCAACTCGTCGTGTTTGGAGGAAGAAGAATACTGAGTTGCATCCCAAGAACACCATACCTACTGTGAAGCATGGGGGTGGAAACATCATGCTATGGGGCTGTTTTTCTGCCAAGGGGACAGGACGACTGATCCGTGTTAAGGACAGAATGAATGGGGCCAAGTATCGTGAGATTTTGAGCCAAAACCTCCTTCCATCAGTGAGAACTTTGAAGATGAAACGAGGCTGGGTCTTCCAACATGACAATGATCCAAAACACACCGCCCGGGCAACAAAGGAGTGGCTCCGTAAGAAGCATTTGAAAGTCCTGGAGTGGCCTAGCCAGTCTCCAGACCTCAACCCCATAGAAAATCTGTGGCGGGAGTTGAAAGTCCGTGTTGCTCGGCGACAGCCCCAAAACATCACTGCTCTTGAGAAGATCTGCATGGAGGAATGGGCCAAAATACCAGCTACTGTGTGTGCAAACCTGGTAAAGACCTATAGTAAACGTTTGACCTCTGTTATTGCCAACAAAGGTTATGTTACAAAGTATTGAGTTGTATTTTTGTTATTGACCAAATACTTATTTTCCACCCTGATTTACGAATAAATTCTTTACAAATCCTACCATGTGAATTCATGGATATTTTTTTTTCACATTCTGTCTCTCACAGTTGAAGTGTACCTCTGGTGCAAATTACTGACCTCTGTCATCATTTTAAGTGGGGGAACTTGCACAATCGGTGGCTGACTAAATACTTTTTTGCCCCACTGTATATTGTTTAGTATTAAACTTTGCTTGTTTCATATTCAGTTTTTCAGCAAAACTTGTTTGAGTCCATCAGAAAAGATTCATTCTTATATCTAGAGGAATAAATATATTTCAATAAATAGTAATGTTAGCCCGCGACTTTGTTCCAGTTTTGAATTTTGTCCCACTGTGTATTTGAGTTTGACACCCCTGGTTTAAACATTTGATGAAATCAAATCAAAGAAAAACAGCAGAACTCAGGGCTTTGTTTAATAGCATTTCCACACGCACAATGCGAAGAGAACTCAAGGAATTGGGACTAAACAGCTGTGTAGCCATAAGAAAGCCACTAGTCAGGCAAACTGGAAAAAAGGGTTTCAATTTGCTAGGGAGCATAAAGATTGGACTCTGGAGCAAAGGAAGAAGGTCACATGGTCTGATGAGTCCAGATTTATCCTGTTCCAGAGTGATGGGTGCGTCAAGAGAGGCAGATGAAATGATGCACCCGTCATGCCTAGTGCCTACTGTACAAACCTGTGGGGTCAGTGTTATGGTCTGGGGTTGCTTCATTTGGTCAGGTCTAGGTTCAGCAGCAGTATGTTCTCCAAGAATGAGGTCAGCTGACTACCTGACTATACTGAACCAGGTTATTCCATCAATGGTTTTTTTCTTCCCTGATGGCACAGGGATATTCCAAGATGACAATGCCGGGATTCATCTGGCTTGAATTGTGAATTAGTGGTTCTGGGAGCATGAGACATCATTGTCACACATGGATTGGCCACTCCAGACCTTAACCTCCTTGAGAATCTTTGGGATGTGCTGGAGAAGGGTTAGCGCAGCAGTCACAATCTACCATCATCAATGACAGTGACATTGCAGAAGCTTATCAAAACAATGCCACAGCGAATGTAATTGTTTCAGCTTCTTTAACGTCATCATAGTACATCAGTGGTCAATGTACATTTACTTCATCTGTTTTTTAAAACCTTTATTTATTTACGAGTTGAAAGTCTTGTGACTTCTAAGATGTTTTTCACTGGTGCAATTTCTAAAAATTGCTAATACAGAACTATTATATTTTTTTCTTACTAGACATTTTTGATGTTTGTTTTTTTCACAGCATTTCATTATTGCTTGTTTATATGAAGGACAGTAATAGAAGTTTTTTTTAAATAAATTTGTAAAAAACTGAAAGAAATTAATGAACTGTATTGAAAAAAATGTATGGATTAAGATCACGTCTTTTTGTTTTGTTTAACAGTTATTTGTTAAAGCCACTCAGAACAATAACGTTAGTTACAGTTAATGTGATGCTGCAGGAAGATGTATTACAGCTAAATGATAACAGCAGGTACTGTTATACATCTCAAGTCCAGTAAACCTGTCAACATTTAAACAGATATGAAAAAAACCAAATAAATAATAGTAACTGCACTCCTTCTCCTTCTGTTACTGGTAGAAATCAATATAAGAAGCCTCACAAGATTCCCAGTGTGTGGAAGAGTTTAATCACCCATCTTAAAAGACTGAAAAACACAAACAACTGAATGTTAAATATAATCTTTTAATGTACAACAAAGAACTTTCTTCTCCCGGGTCTCTCCGGGTTCCTCGTCAGTGGATGTTCTCAAGTCCCTGGTGAGAAAAAGAGAAACAAATAAGGATTAAAAGTAGTTCTACATGAGCAGCCATTGTGTTCATTTAAGCTAATAACTCATTTTGTGGACTTTTTAAGTCTCCTTTTATGCTCTACACATGACTAACACCCCCATCGCTGCCTGTAAATCCTCAGTATTTTACAAAGTTGATGGATTTTGGTGATATCTGATGACCGAGAACAAAGAAGACCACCGTGTGGTACTATATGAGGCTATAGTATGGCATCTGGTTATTTGGCAGAGAGCATATGGGATGATCAGTTTGCATACTTATATAGTTTAGGTTAAATATCATTATAGGAGACAATTGGATAAAAATTATTTTTGTGATGAAGTTATAGCCATTTGAAAATGCACCTATGTATAGATGCACCCCAGATCCTGCAAATGTGCTACCAGGAGTGCCTCCATGAAATGACTAACTGAAACAAACCTAGGGTTTTGAAAGTGCACCGTATTTGCACATACTGCTTTTTATGAAACTGTGCACACTACTGTCGGGTAGTTCAAGCGATTTTTATATTTATATGTAGCTGTAGTCTCAGGGGAAGGCTGTAAGTTGGACACTTTGCTATTCATTAGCATTACTTTTAGTTATTATGGGCAGAGGGAAGCTAACCTTGGAGTCAAAGTAGCGTCCGGTTCCTGACACTCGCTTGTCTCTGTCCATGAGATACCACTGCCACGGAACCCGAGCGATCCTTTTCTCCTGCGGGGGAAAAACACACTCTTTATAATCCAGCAGTCTGGTACACAACACGAGAACCTGCTGGCAGCGCCTGCATCCTCACCTTTCCTCCGTTTGTGAACTTGTGGATCTGCGCGGTGGCGATACCAGGGATGATCAGACACACGGCCATGATGCCGAGTCCGGGCAGAATTTCATACCACATGATTACAGCGTCTAACTGTCAGGGGACAAAGAGCAACTTCGAGGACAACAAAGTTGCCCCAAAACCTACCTAACGCTGTTTATTTATCCCAGAAAGTAGCAAAATGTCGACCGTCAGCACGACCTACGTTCCTCTTCCAGGACAAGAGAAGAACTTCCTGTTGAAGAATTTCAAGATAAAACTCTTCAATTCAACAATTCATTTTGATCGTAAATTTAAATCGATGATTACTTGATTAAATTATCCTTTTACTGTCAAAAGACGAAACCGATCGGACATGGATATGTGGGGAGGAAAAATAGTGGTAAAAAATTCAATAATAATTCAAATTATATGTTAATTGTTTTTATGGACACTTGTCATTGGAAAAAAAAACGTATAAACGTTTGTTTTGCTATCAACGTTTTGCTATTTCTTTATTATCTCAAAAATTTGAGTTTAGAGTTAGTCGCCCCCCCCAAAAAAAAATCGACTTAAAACCACGAAATTTTGAATTATGCAATCTTAAAAAATCCTGATTTATTTAATTTCCTTTCGTTCGTTCGTTTTGTTTTGTTTTTTGTCTAGAAATCCCCAAACACGACGTTGTTAAAACAAACAAACAAAAAAACCACGAACTCAACCGAGTGAGCTTTTAAATTGAAGTGTATCTGAAAAGCGGAAGCTCTTTTTGGCTCATGCTAGCATTATTTCTTTCTAACAGCATTAAGTAACCTCTCCGAATAATTCCTTTCACGGACAAACTAATTAAGAATGTAAATAAAACAACACAAAATATATTTTAGTTATTAAATTAATTGCCTAGGCACAATTGAGTTCATGTACAGCGCCCCACTCCGGCGCTGATGCTGAAGCGCAGCGCTAACCGTCAGTGAGGAAGTTCTAGTTACTTCGTTCACTAGCAGAGGCTAACTCGCTGAAAGGTAAACAAGTTAGCTGAATGAGATGAGACCCAAGTCCCGGATTAAGTAAAGTTTGCTGCAATGAAGGAAGACAAAGAAAACAATCGACCGAAGGAGAAAAGGGTGGAGATAAAGTGTGAAGATGGAGAAAGAACGGAGAAGTCCAAGGAAAAGAAGGAGGCCATGACAAAGGTAAAGCTTGCTAGCTGCGTTAGCTCATGTTGCTATAAACCGCCAGGTTTATAAAATTGCAATATTTTTATGTTGTAGTGTTTTATCATCTTTCACGTGTATAATGATACAGTGCGCGTGAACTTAAGAAATTTGTTTATCAGCCCCAACTTTGTTCTCCGGATAATAACTTCACCTATGATTTTTTTTTTTTTTTTTAAATAGATTGTGATCAGACGACTACCACCAAGTCTCACCAAAGAGGAGCTAGAGGAGCAACTGCAACCGCTCCCAGAGGTGGACTATTTGGAGTTCTTCTCTAACGACACGAGGTGAGTTTATCTGTAAAGATTCCCTCACTGTTAACAAAAGATAAATATACTCGTATATGTGTGACACATGTGTTTTCCTCTTTCAGCCTTTACCCTCACCTCTTTGCAAGGGCTTATATCAACTTCAAAAACCAAGAGGATATAGTCCTCTTCAGAGATCGCTTTGATGGATATGTATTCATTGACAGCAGAGGTATATATAGGGAAGAAGTTACTAAACTGATTTAAAGATTTCCATAGGAAGGACCCGAAGTTTCATCTTTTTCCACATGATGTTTACAAACAGGTCAGGAGTATCCTGCCATTGTGGAGTTTTCACCTTTTCAAAAAACTGCCAAGAAAAGAAGTAAAAAGAAGGATGCAAAGTGTGGAACAATTGTCGAAGGTAAATATATTCACCCTTTGATAAATACAATTCATCTACTGTAAAACAGCATGTCAGAAAATAAGGAAAAGCATTATAGGTCCACTTTAAGTGCAATTTAGGAACACGTATAAAGACATATAAAGATACAGGAAAACGTAGTCTTGCTATAATCATTAATGTGTTTATTTGTGTTTCATTTGACTTTAAGATCCAGATTACAAAAAGTTCCTTGAATATTACAACGGGGACGACGAGAAGCTAACGTCTACACCTGAGATCCTGTTGGAGGAGATTGAGGCTAAATCAAAGGAACTCGTTGGTATGTTTTGCAGTCAAATACTGATAGTTTTCAAACAAACGCACTGCAGAATGAATAATTTTCATCATTTCCTTTGTTCAAGCTAAAAAAACAACTCCTCTGCTGGACTTCCTGAAGAATAAACAGGTAAATAAGTTCAAGTCGAGATGTGTATATATTGCTGAAGGCTGGCCTCACACATTTTGTTTTAATGTTCTTCAGAGACTCAGGGAGGAGAAGAAAGAAGAGCGAAGAAGGAGGGAACTCGAGCGCAAACGTCTGCGCGATGAGGAGCGTCGTAAGTGGAGGGAGGAGGAGAGGAGGAAACGCAAAGAGGCAGAGAAGATGAAGAAGCTCGAGAAACTGCCGGAGAAGGACAAAGACCAAGCTAAAGACGAGCCAAAGATAAAGGTGTGTGTGCAATAGTTGAAAGAATAAGTTCGAAACTGTGTCCAACTTTCAGTTCTTAATGTGTGTTTACTTTTTCTGTTGTAGCTCCTGAAGAAGCCAGAGAGAGGAGATGAAGGCAACCCGGAGAAGCCAAAAGAGAAGTCCAAGAAACCAGAGAAGCTAAATAAAGAGGACAGATCTTTGGGAGGTTCTGATCATAAGAGACGTCAGAACATTGAGCACAAGGAGGATCGAGGAAGGAAGTTAGTTCTTCACTCTTCTTTTAATTGTCCAAATACATTAACCTTCAACCCTCAAGTGAACAAGCTATTTTAGGTTGACCCCATTATATTTAATACTGGAATGATGTTAATGCCAGAGGAGGTTTGAGCTCTGTGGGTATTGAGCCAGCAAAACATTGTTGACACTTTACTAGCCTCAGCTCTCTCTGACTTCACCTGATCTGTCACTTTGTGGTTGAGTTGATGTGGTTATTTAATACTTCTACTCTCCAATAGCACTGCTTACAGTTGATTGTGGAAAATGTAGGAGTTCCACCGGAAGACTGTTGTTGTTAGTGTGTTGTTTGTTTGTTTTGTTTTAAATAAATGTTTGTAAAGGCAGACTACATGGATTGCTACTTGATTTTAATTAAGTGGTGGCTCAATACTTACTTTCCAAAACCAAAACCAAAACCGAAGGCATGTGATGTAGTAACGAGCATCTAGGGTAAAACTAGACTGAGCCGGTTTCTCCAGTTTGTACATACAAAAATGTATTTATCTATTTTCCCTACCTGCTAACGTTCGTCGTGGATGGAATTTTTCCCAGGATCCACTCGGTGGGAATCACTGGACAGGATCACCATACTTACAAAGAAAGACAATTTAGAAGCATAGTCCATATGACCTGCATGTTTATAGGAGGCGGCACGATTGAATCATTCAAAGCCACGCAGGTGATGGTGTCAGTGGTGTGCAGTTGTGGTTAGTTAGCCTGATACATCTGGTTTATGTGCCATAAATCTTATTTAAATGATCATTTTGATTAGACTGGCATGTAAAATTGGAGCTGACTCGACCAATCTGTGGCCTTTCCTCTTTTTCTAATCTCAAACTGTCGTTAAAACATTCATCTGCGATGCTCTAATCTGAATGCAGCATATGAAAATGGTCCCTTATAGGTTCAGTCAAGCTTGTGCTTTTCCCACAGAGGGGACGAAGATGGGCGGAAGGAGTTCAGGGAGCGTGACGCGGATCGAGACAGAGACCGTGACCGAGAGCGCGAGAAGGAGCGTCGGCAGAAAGAGAGGGAACGCTTCAAGCGACAGGATGAGGAACGTCGGAGAAGAAGGGAACATCAGGATGGAGATAACTCCTTCAAGAAGCGGGAGGAGGAGGTTAAAAAAGATAAAGCCTTGGAGAAGAAGAAGGGTGAAAACATGCCAGACTCCCCACACACTGAGAAGCCAGAGAAGCCTGCTAAAGACAACAAGAAGGAGGAGGGTGGGAAAAGAGAGCGGCTACGGAATAAGGTAACTGCCCGTAGGTCTTAAATCATCACACGATTTCATCCAGTTGTGTTTCTGAGCCTGTTCTTTGTCTGGATCAGGACCGGCCTGCTATTCAGCTGTACCAGCCAGGTGCAAGAAGCCGCAACCGTACTGCAGGTGGAGGAGGAGGAGCTGAATCCAACTCCGCTGACAGAAAGCCAGATACCGAGGCTAGGAAAGTGGCTGAGAAAGAAGACGACTGAGCAGATTTCTACCTGCAGCATTTTTACGTTTGACGAAGAGAGAGGAGACAGGCCTGTGGGGCTCAGAGCAGCAGAGTGGCCTCTGGAGGCCACGTGCAGCACAGCATCAGGGTCTCCCAGTCTCAGAGGCAGAGGTGTGATTGTGGAGCCTGTTAGTGCCTGAATGTGACCCTGTTTAGTTTTGTTTGATCAAAGAGGTAAACTTTGGAAAGAGTTTGGCTGTAGGGCACACTAGTGAAGCCAAAGCTTTCTTGGACCACATAAACTCAAAGTGACCTTACTTCAGTAGAGTTTCTCTGATGGAAAATGTGTGGTAGGCGCTGAAAACTTTAGCTTTCAACTTGTCTTTCATCTAAAACTCGCTCAAACTTTCCAGTCAGTCAGTATTTCTACATTGCAGAGTTCTACAGCATAGTTTCTACACTCTTTAATGATTTTCCTTTTGTAGCATTGGCACTTTCAGTTTGAAGTGTACACATAAAAATGACACCTTTGGCTCAATCCCAGCGTCCTTGCTCACAAACCTTTGAGTTGTGCTTGTGTTTAATGTGTGAGGGCTCACTGGTACACATTTTAACTCCTCCATGCACACCATCCTTAAGCCCAGTTTCTCCAGACTTTACCTTAGGGAACTATTCACAGTTCACAGGAAAAGCCAGCAAGTGAGAGGAGCAGCAACCCAAGAAGTCAACGCAATGCCTTATTACACTTTTTAAAAACGTATTATATTTCGACTAAATCAAGTAAATCCATTGTCCAAGAGCCAGTTCGCTCGTGTCTCCTCTGTTAGGTGGGAGCCTGGAACACAACAGATCAGACAGACCCTAGGCCACAATAATAGAAAACCTATTCTGGCTTTAAGGTTCCTGTTTATACCATTTTGATCCACGTTATACTCGCACACTCACATTACTGCTTTGAGGGTTTCATGTTTAGGGCTTAGGGTTCGGCTTTACTCTGCTTGGATAGCCGTACAATTCATATATAACATGAACTGGCAGATATAATCTGCGCTTCTGTTATCTGGGATCAACTGTTTTCATTTCATTCAGTCAGTGACGAAGGAGAAACAGCCATTTTGACTAGACTGGCATGTAAAATTGGAGCTGACTCAACCAATGTGTGGCCTTTCCTCTTTTTCTAATCTCAAACTGTCCTTAAAACATTCATCTGCGATGCTCTAATCTGAATGCAGCATGGAAACATATCACTGCTGGTGATGCTAACATACTGTAGCCTCTTTTGACTACTAATAAAAGAGATCGTCACTAAAGTCTGAGTATCTTTTTTTTAAGGTATGATGTGATCCAGTATCTGGATTGTTGTTCAGTCATAAGTGGGGGGGGAAAGCTAACAACCTAGCAAATACTTTGATGTTGAGCTGTGTCTGGCCATTTAGCTTGTGTGCAGTAGAAAGAGACGCCACACTTAGTCCTTTGAACTAAAGAAATAAACAATTGTCCATCAAGAGAAGTGTAAGAATGTTAATAAGGAACTCACGACCTTGTGCTTGGATATTACAGAATCAGGATAACTCAACAAAGTAAAATATTCACATTATAAGCTCGTGGTAATGACACCGTTTACATGCAGATCTATCCCAGATTATTGTCTGCATACAAAACAAAAGTAAGAATAAACAAATGCCTTTTTTGGGGGGGTTATTATTTCATTTACCCTGCAGGTTCGACCTGGAACATGACGACGTTTGCCGTGAAACATTTAAATGAAATAATTTGCATGGAGAAAAAAAATGAGGTGTGCTTTGATTTTGCTGTGGACATCAGCAGCAGGAAGCAGGGATAAAAGCAAAGCAGCAGCACTTGGAGGTAATGCTGCAGCAGCAGTTTTTCTTTGGGTGTTTCTTTTTTTTTAAAGCTGAACTTCAAACTGGGTTAGTGTCGTGACTGAAAGGCTCAGGTGAGAATGTGCTTCGGCTTCTTTCCTTCTTCCCTTCATGTTCACTTCAGCCAGAGAGGTGCTACTATGCACGGTGTACGAACCAGAAGGAAGCTATTGTTACACTTACAGCAGCATAATGTGTTGTTTCCAGCTGGATTCATATTATTTCAGCTCACCTGTCTAGTATCGGAGCTTCTTATGAGGTGTGTGAAAAGGGGAGGAAAAAGGAGGAAGTAGTGCGCCTATAAATGAGCCTGCAGGAGCCCAGGGACTCTGAAATAAAACCAGACTAGTGCAATTCAAATGGATAAATAACAACGATCCATTCTGTAGTGTTACACTGCATTTATCTCGTTTTCTTTGTTTATCTTATTTTTCTTCATGATTATTACCAGATGGACGCAGGTGAAGGCAAAATTACAACCTTTAAATGGGAAAAGGAGGATTTGAAAAGTCAAAAAAGAACGACAAAGAGCCAAGGTGCTCCCAACCTGTGGAAAAAATATCACGGCATCAGCGGCAAATGTTAGAGACGTGACTGTCAAGACTGCTTTGGTGCTCTTTCAAACAGGTGGTGTTGTTATTGTGCCATTAAACAAACGCTCATTCAATGGGGCAGCTCAGTTGGAACTGAGAATTTTTCACCAGTAAATGAGGCAAAACGGCAGTCAGATGCAGAGACAACAGGGAGGGAAGAGAAAACTTTAGGATTTATATCACAGTGAAGGAGAAGAGAAGTCAGAAGTTTGCTTGGCTCATGAATGTCAAGGTAATTTGGGGCTTTTTGTTATTTCTTGAGCTGTTTCTTTTTCCAGGGTGGAATGATTGTACAGCTTACATCTTTAATAACTTAAAAAAACAAAACAGGAATTGGGATTTTCTCTAATCCACACACAGTAACAACTGTATGGTATACACAGGATCAATTATGTAGATACACTCAAAGCTTTTAATGATACTAGTAATAACTGGTAGTTTCTGTTTGCCAGCTTAAAAAGGATTTATTTGACATCTTGATGCATGCTCAATCATCCAGGTAAGTAAATCTCCAAAAGTTGATTCTGTTCATCTGGACTTTTGGAGATTTATTTGACAGCACTCGCTGGGTGGACCAATACTCAGGACAATTAAAAAGTTCAAAGAACTCAGTGAATATCTAAAAATGAGAAATGTAGGTTTGCACAAGTTGGGAATATGTCTTGGAATAATTTCCAAGTTTGACCTAAAATTTGGAGCTGCCCACGTGGAAAAAGTTTTTTATGGTCAGACGAGACCAAGATTGGACTATTTGGCCACAGTGACAAGAAATACGTTCAGAGGAGTAAAGGTGATGTTTTCAAACCTGCTTAACAGCAGCTGTACCAAATGTGAAGCATGGTGGTGGTAGCATCATGCTCTGGGGCTGTTTTGCTTCCAGTGATACTGGTACATTGCACAAAGTGGATGGAATAATGGAGGAGAGGACTACCTATTTTTCAACTTCGCCTCAAATCAACAGCTACATGGTTGAAACTTGAATACAGCAGGGTGCTCCAAGAGGACAGTGATTCTAAACACACATCAATTTTCATTTGGGAATGGAAAAATCAGGATAACATTAAGCTTCTGGGCCTCAGCTCTATTGAAAATTTGTGGACTATGCTTAAAAGCCAAGAAACCAATCAATTTAAGTGAACTCTATCAATTCTCCTAAGAAGAGTAATCAAATGTCCAGCCAGAATAATGCCAGAAGCATTTGCTCGAGATGCGACTTGCTAAGGGACATTTAACTTAATATTAGTGGGGGATATACATGCCTCAGGATTTGTGAAAATCCAAAATAAATTCAAACCCGTGCACCTAGTTCTTGTTTTTTAAGATCATTAAAGATGCTGTACAATGTTTTTACCTTGGAAAGAGATCAAGAAATCATTAAAAGCTCAAATTACCATAGCAAAATAAATCAAAATATAAATAAAACTCCTTTTCTCCACTTGTACTTATGCTCCTACTTCTGCTTTTTTCTGTTTCTTCTCTAAAATTCAACTTAGGATTTGGTGAGTGACAAGCGTCTGTATTATGTTGTCTGTGGTTTACTGAGTATAGACGCCTGAGGCCAGCACTATGGCTTCACTGAGGCTAACGACAGCAATCAGGCTAATCGATGACACAAAGGCAGTCATCAACTCCCAATCTCACAATGACGCTTTCACATGAAAGAGGTGGTGATGGTGGAATATGACCAAACACAAACAGGGATGTGTCTGCTGGCAGCATTGTGAAATGAATTGAATTGAAAATTCTTAAGAGGTTAAACACAATGCAGGTTGGTATGGAACGCCAGGACTGCCATAATGAATTAACTAAATACACCATTAAATAATTAATTAAATGTGTCATTAATTAATTACATGTGTCATAAATATTTATGTAATTAATTATTTCCGATTTTAATTAATTATTGCCACATTTAATTAATTATTTAATGGTGTATTTAATTAATTCATTATGGCAGTCCTGGCATTCCAAAGGTTGAAAGCATGTAGTATGTCTATCCAAGCGGAAGCCAGGAAGAAAAACTGAAGAAAAAAAAAGCAATAAAAACAACAGTGAATCTGGCAAATGAGAGTAAGTGAGGAATGGATCAACCATCCAGTGCACAACAGAGGTGTGGAAGAGGGTGGAGCCAGGGTGGAATGGGTGGAGACAGGTGTCAGGGTTAATTTCTGATAGCAGGATCGAAGCAAGAGTGAAAGGGAAGGTTTACAAGGTGGAAGTGAAACCTGAAAAGCGCCTTGAGGCGACATTTGTTGTGATTTGGCGCTATATAAATAAAATTGAATTGAATTGAATTGAATTGAAAAGCTGGAGGTGACAGAGTTGAAGATTTTCACTGGGAGTGACAAGGATGGACAAGATTAGAAATGAGTCCATCAGAGGGACAGCTCAGGTCAGGCTATTTGGAGACAAAGTTAGCGAGGAGGGATAGTAGATATACTGGGCATGAAATCTTGAATGTGGAGGTGCCAGGCAAAAGGAAACATGGAAAACCACAGACAAGATTTGTGAATGTAGTGAGTGAATGATCTTTCTGAAGAGCTGGCCAGGTGGCAGAGATTCAACCACAGAATAGGGTGTGTACTGTCCTTAGTGACACTGTCTGCTTGCCTTTTCTCTCCATGATGATGGCACAGATTGAGTCCAGATGTGGGAGCTTCCTCTCAACAATGTGCTTTGCCATTTTCACCACTTGGTGAAGCTCTTTCAGGAGTGCAGATGGCATACCACGCTGGTTCACCATTTATCAGGATGGATTCCAGTGTACTCCTGTAAGAAGTTCAGTTTCTGAGGAGGTTTGGCCTGCTGAGGAGTATGCTAGGAATAAGATGAGACGGAGACAGATGAGCTACTATGGCAACCCCTACAGAGACCATATGAAAGAAGAAGAAGAAGAAGGTCAAGTAATGACTAAAACCTAGACTTTAGGATTTTAAAGCAGGTACTCTGCTTTATAATCATATATTGAGATTTTATAGGAAATAAGAGTTAAAACTGGAAAGTATATCAGAAATAAATTAACTCCTGTAATTTTGTGTTTCTTGATCAATTCAGCTATGGTGCTCAAAGACTTTAGATGCTTTAGATGCTCTGAAAAACCTAGAAATCTTTCAGGTATTGTGACCAAATTGGTGTGAAGTGACTACTGCGTAAAACTAAAAAAAAAACCTGAAGTCAGTTATCCTGTTTTTTTAGTTCAAGGCTCCGGCTCTGTGTTAACTATCTCTTGAATGAAAGGCAAACCGTTAAAACTATGACATGTACTTCCTCTAATGACATGTTGGTGTCGCTGTTTGTAGGACGTGGAACAGTTTTCTGGACGCTTATTGGTCAAAAAGCCGTGGCGTCACTTCTCTCGTTCTTTTCGACCACCGCCATAGTGGGGAAAGGACTGTGGACAAAATGGTAAATAGAAAATCTACAAACATCCGAGCTAGCAGGGCTTATTAAAGTTCCCCGAAACCTTAAGCATTTAAAACTAAAATTATTGTCACGATAACAATGTGTATGTTATACGAAAAAAATGAGATGGAGCATATTAAAAGTGCTCAGTGATGCTAGCCGGTATGGTGGTTCTGCGCATGCTAGCGGCTAGCTTGTTTATTTTAGCACTGAAAGCTTAAAAAAATAGTTTTAAACCAGAAGCATTTGGTTAAAGATGTATAGACTTGGTGTTTTTAATGATTGTGCTAATACGGTGTCTTTTACGTCTTCCAGTCGTCCCACAAGACTTTCAGAATCAAGCGCTTCCTCGCCAAGAAGCAGAAACAGAACAGGCCGATTCCTCAGTGGATCAGAATGAAGACCGGCAACAAGATCAGGTGAGCTTACCGTGACTGATTTTACCTGCCCTGTGCATCTTGTAAGGCCTTGAGCTGACGGTATACGGGTTCCCACATTTGTACACGTTATTGTAGTCATGTAATCCACCTCTGTTCAGTGCTGCAGGCTGATGAGAACCAAGACAGAAAAGGGAAAGATTTTTTTAAAAAATGCTGCAAAGTGTCTAGTTTCAAACATTCTTTCAAGCTGCATATGACCATTTAAGATTAGTATATTTATTTTCATCATGTCTCCCCCACCACTGGAATCCTCTGCCTCATCCTTCTCACCCGTAAACATGCTTGTTTGTTCCCAATCAGGAATCGGTCAGACCAGATTGAAAGAACGTTTAAGTAACATCAGGTCCATTAGAACCTATTCCGGTCAGCTGGTTTTCAGGGTTTTCCATTGGGTCATAGTACCTGATAGCAGGTACTTTTTCAATACGTACTTCGCCAGGGTCCAAGCGATCTGAAAAAGCGAACAACCCCACACATATTAGGTGGCGCTGTAATGGAAAACGAGTCACCCTGATCAGAGTAGGTACTAATGGGAAAAGGGCCAATCACTTTTTAGGTTTTATACCTTTTTTAGGACTCCTTGCTGTCCACATCAACAGCTTTTTCAGTCAATATAATCATTTGATTGTTGTGTCCTGCACATCCCTGCTTCCTTTATTTTCCATTTGTGAATTCATCAGTTCTCTATAATCCAGTCATAAGGCAGCAAAGGGGAGAGGAGAAATTTAAATACTCTTGCATGAAGTGTGGCCTCATTGCCGTTTAAGGAGAGGTTTCTAGTTAATAATAAACTTTAAATAAATTATTTAGTTTTGCTGTGGAAAAAGTACAAGTGTATGAATATATTTAATATTCTATAAATAAATAAATAATGATAATTCACTTAAGTCCTGTTCAATGCTAGATTAATTTTATTGTAGCATTTTAATGCATATTGCAGCCATTGTAAAATGAATGTATCTTTGAAGCTTATAATGACCCCGTTGAGGCTGCTGTAGCTGGTGCAGCAGTAAGTGATGTAGCTGATGTTGTTGGTGAACTTTGATATCACACTGTATTCTAGGGCTGTTTGATATAACGATATATATCGGATGACAATATAAAAACATCTATCGTTTCATTTTACTCGTTTGTTTCGTGGTGTCGCAAAATAAACTGTTTACAGCAATATTTTTTCATGGTTTTGATGTCACTGTAGTGACTATTAATTTCTTAAAGTTCTCTCTTTCTCTTATATTTAATATAACCACACTACAGACGGACAAGCGCCTGTTTTTATGCGTTGTTGTTAGCAACAACGACGGTAACACCATCGCGTGTCCGCTTGTTTATTTTCCACATAAACCTTTCACAATAAAGCTCAAGATCCTGTTGAGACTTTTCAAAATAAACCGAATCACGTAAAAGAGTATGCAGATTATTTACAGATGAGAAGCAAAAAAGAGCCGCCAGGTGCTAAAAAATAAACCTTAGACTCAAACGTTAGAACAGGCTTTTCCCCGCAGCACGCCGTGTAATAAATACTCACAAAGAAACGGCGGCCGTTACAACTTATGTCTAAAAATGTATAGTTTCATGCATCGGTTAAAACACTCGACTCCAGGTACATGACGCCCAGCTGGAAACACTTCACGCAAGTCGAGCTGCCCGAGATTCACAGAAATTACAGAAAATGTTACATTTTTGTGATTTATATCGTTATCGGGACGATAGATGTCTTATATCGGGATATGAGATTTTGGTCATATCGCACAGCCCTGCTGTATTCCTAATATTTCTAGCCCCGTGTATATCATCGGTGATGCCTTTAAGCCTCTTTTCCCCTTGTTGCAGTGGTTTTGAATTTAACTTGTAAATTTGGTGTCGAAAATATTTGTGCTTATGAAATTTCCTTAAAGGTGTAAATCAGTAATTCCACCGTGTGGGTTGTTAAGAGTACTGCAGGGAGGATAGATTAATTTGAAAAGAACTCCATAATTTCAGGTTTTTGTGACGTCAGCGTTGCGATTCGGTGGTTCACAAATGGCTCAAATCTTAGTGAAGCTGAGTGTCTGTTTAAATGGGCTGTCAACATTCAGTTTCATTGCTGAGCTGCGGTGTTATCAGGAAGTGCTGACGCACCTGAGTGTAAATGCAGGGAGGAACATCATCTCATGTAAAGCAGGTCTGCAATTGCAGCACTTAGTTACAGTGGAGTGCTGTCATTAACCCTGCTGAGAGCATGTTTCTGCTGCAGAGCTTGTTCTCTCACTTGCTGTACCGGTGATGAGGAAACTCTGTAGCCGAACACTAATGACCGATCTGCTGTTCTTTGCCTCCGTCATCTTGTATAAACTCTGTGGATGCCATGATTGCCATGAATACTGCAGTGATTTAGTGCCTGTAAAAAGTGACATTATTTCTAAGTATCTCTTCAAAGGGGAATTTAAATTCACTAAATCACTATAGGGCTTTGTATTGATTTATAATATTTATCACACTGAACAATACACAATGTACGTGCTGTGTTGGAGAATCTGAAACTAGACGCACATCAAACAACTTTGCATACTCTGAACCCGTGAACCAACGATTCATTTGAATATTTCCTTGGTGTGGAGCATTATTAAGGAAGCTCTCAGACTGTTAAAGCTACTATTTACATGGTTTTGAGCACTTAAATTGTTGCAAAACCATCTTAGTGTTTTGAAAACTCATGTGATGCAAGAGATCTGACACCATGGAAGACTAAGTTCTCATGACCCAATGATTTGTGATGGACTAATCCTTACTCGATGAACATTGGATGATCCTCCTTTGACTTAAAAAAAAAAAAAAGACCACAAATAATAAACTTTTAATATGATCTGAAACTGGTTGTTGAGCCCAAAACGTAATCTTGCGAGGCTTTACTGAGGTCACAGATGTTTGTCTCGAGTTTGAAGAAGACTTTTAGTCTTCTTGTGACCAGAAAAGTACTCCCCTTGTGGTCATTTAAAGGATTGCAAGTTTAAGGTACTTTGCTTGACTTTTCAGTACCTGAAGCATTTTTCCACGTTTTTTACTGTCTGTGAGTTTGACTTTTGTGAGAACTTGCATACCCTCAATTTGCACACACATAAATGAACTGACGCAGACCATTTCAAAGGAACTTACCAAAATAAATCTCTTTAAAGGCATACATTTATTAGGAAGAGCACATGGTTAGGTGCATTCAGTAATCCATTAAGTGTTCCACGGTGGCAGGTTGCACTAAAATCACATTTATTAGCTACACCTGTGTTTGTTTTTCCTGCTATAATAAGCTCCCCCAAAAAATTCAGTTTATTTGCAGTTTGACACCAAGTAAAACGATGAGCAACAGAGATAATATTTGCCTTTTATGTTTTTGTACAGAGAGGTTTTAATTCTTTCCACTCAGGGTTTGACAGCGTGACAGTTTAATCGTTTGCCAACATCAGAATCTCCGTGTTTTCCTCCTGACGGGTTTATTTTTTGTTCTTTCATTTTAGGTACAACTCCAAGAGGAGACACTGGAGGAGGACCAAGCTTGGCCTGTAAACATGAGGCTCTGTGGATCCCAGCATCACAACATCTGCCAGGAACTCCAGCTGCTGGACTGACTGCAGGGGACAAGCCATGTTATCTGGAGCAGGAATCATTTTGTACAGATACTCTGGTTATACTCGTGTTTGACAATAAAAGATCATTGATCAAACGTGAAATGTTTGAGTGGCGTCTTTTTCTCTGCCGCAAAGTGTTTCCTTTTCTCAGGAAAATCAAATATGTAGGAGCTGCCATGCTGACACAGCTCTGCAAAAAGAAGCACTGGGACTGAAAGAGGTTTGTGTTTGACCACACAGCTAACACTTCTGAATCAGTTTCATGGAAAACTTCACATGCTGTTTAGAGAATTTGACTCCTGACTTTGTAGTCTTTGGAATAAATACCAGAGGTATTAAAGGAAGCCTCAATAAGCAGCAGGATTAACTAGAAAAATGATTTCAGAGCTCATACACTGCAGGGAAAGCTCCTACACAGCCAATTACTAATATTGGAGTTGACACAAGTAGTGCAAATGAGTCTGGGCAGGAAGCAGAAAAGGTCCATTAAAAGCAGCTTATGAAAGACAAAGTAACACTTTGTGTGGAACTTTCACTTTCAAGTTTGGCTATTTTACTGAAATTTGTTTAGAAATCAGTCATCATGTAAACACTGCTCGTCTTGGATGAGTGAAGCACATCCATCAATATAAATGAGTATTTTGATTCTGGAAAGCATCATTGGAAAAACTGCACATTCTCGCTGCCTTAACATTCAGCTTGATCTTTACCGCTTGAATAGTCAACATTGCCTAAAAACTAGCCTTTCATTGTCTTCACGACCCCTTCTGAAACGAACATAAAAATAGTGGAGTGATGATGCACATATTGGAAAGTATGTGTCATCCCCCACTCATGTTTTGCTTCCAAGTAAAGGAGGAAAGGAGGGCAGCAGCTTTTTTAGAGACCCAAGGCTCCAGCCGCTGCGCCTCTTAGTCCGGTCAAAGTGCTTCACTTCCTCTGCCTCCACAACATCGTCCTCTTCACATGCGGTCAAGTTCACTGCGCCAGCGCAGTTGTTGTTGCCGTTCTTGTTGACGTTTTGCGTGCATCCCCAGCTGTGCTCTTCATCCCAGGCCCCCAGCAGCTCCTTCATCTCCGGCGGGGCGTTTTCCCGCAGATACTGCCAGGGCCTCTTTCCGTTGTAGTCCATTGCGTCCACGTTGGCATTGAAAGCTCCGACCAGCAGCTTGATGACCATGTACTGACTGTGCATGCTGGCGAGGTGCAGAGGCGTGAGCCCACCGCTGCCCTTCAGGTTCACGTTCACGGGGATGCCCTCGCTTTGTGCGTAGCGCCAAAGTTTGATCAGAGTCTCGTCCTGTCCCCTCTTGGCCAGCCAATGCAGGACCGAGTAGCCGCTGATGAAATCCCTCCTGGTTAATAGCTGGGGGTCCTCTGAGATAAAATCCATGATGATTTCATAGCTGCCCTCCACCGCTGAGAGCATCCACGCGTGCTCCATCGGATACAAAGCCCAATCCGTGTCCTCCTCGCCGGAGCGGGTGTAGCTCTGCGAGGACAGCACGCTGCTAAACCCGCTGTTGGACGAGTTCCCCAGAAGCAGCTCCTTCAGGTACTTTTTACGCATAGCGGGTGTGATCGACTCCCTCTCCGGAGCGGCGCTGTCACAGACTTCTTGCTGCCTCTGCAGCCTCGTCCTACGCTGGAAACCTCCGGGCACTGGCATGGGCATGACCTGCATGCCGTATCTGGACACTCGCTCCACAACGGTGCCCTTTCTAGACCCCCTGCCGCCGTGGGCGTCGGTATTGCTGACAGCTGGTTCAGACACAGCTTCATCCGAGCTGCGCCCAAACATGTCTGAATTCTAGTTCAAGGCGACTTCCTTTTTATTTAGACAACACCCGAAGATATGTCAAACATGAAACCATTTCCTCCGCTTGACTGGACGCGGTCCCCTGTGTAAGGGAGGAAAAAGCTCTTTAAAACATTTCAGCTAACGCGATTATTGGCGAACAGAGAAGTTCCTCATTTTGCCATGTTAAGAAGCCAAACCTACGCTTAAGTTTCCGTCTAAAACGGCTGCCACTCACCTGTTCTGCACTCAGACCGCACACCGACTCTTCAGGTGTGCCACCCAATAGGTGATCTAAAAATCACGTAACACGTCACGAGTAATTTTAACTGTTCATCCCCCAAAAAGCTACACGTGACGCAGATTATTCTTCGTCTTGCAAGAGGAACCGAGACAAAGTCCACTCATCTCCCAATAGCGGGAAACCCTCACATGACCACTGATGGACTTTAAAAGCAGGAAGTAATATAGCGCACACTTTCCTGATACTTTCATGGCCAGTCACCAATTATAAAGTGGAGCTCCAGCACATAAAACACAGCATGCACGATTGAAAAACAACTTTATTTCAATTAAAAGCAGACAAAACACAACTTTAATCAGTATCAGGTTCTGGAGGAAGCTCCACTGTTAGCTCCTCGAGAGTCTGAAGAAAGGCATCCAGCTCCTCGCTGCAATCTGAAGAGAGATACAGGGAAGTTAATCATACAGAAGGTTAATGATACCTGTAGCTAATTATACCAGGAGATTCAAACTTGCACTTCAGATGCAAAGGATACAATTACAGTTGCTTGATAACAGTGGTTTTATTTGAGGGCTGCATACCATTTATAAATCCCAAAGTCCTAAAGTGTACATCTAATCCATTAGAGCAGAGGTTGAGAAACTGAGAAGGTCGAGTGTCAAATTGAGGGCCACATAAAAACGCCATGTTTATAATGTCTCATTCCAGAGTCGGTTTATAGTGGCAGTTGTCACTTTTGTGCTCGTGTGTAGTTTTAACCATTTTTGAGGGGAGGTTTCTTGACACTAGGTGCATTTGTCAGAGTTGGGAAGATTTAATCTGCTACGATGGAACAGAATTTAAATTTGTTTTTACTCTTGCAGTTAGCAGCCATCACAGGGTACGCCATACTGCAAGACAGAACCAACATGATGAGACGATTTGGGGCTGATAGGAATTAAACGGCTTTCCAGGAAGAAACCTCTGGGAAAACCTTGTTGTTTTAGAGTGACGGACAAGAGAGACCAGGGGTGACACTGAAGAAAATGTATGAGTCATATTTCCCAAAGGCTCCTGAATCATAGCTTAGGAATGCACTAATATCATTGCCCTAATTTTATGTTGGGCAATACTGCTGACAGTAGTGTTTATGCCTGAGGCTGGTACTTGGTTCAAGTCAATTTTGCACAGGTAAGAGAGGCAAAATGTATTCAAGTGTAGAAACAACCAATGCATATCCAGCATTATGTGAAGTGAAAATGAACTGTACAGCCACGTTTCTATCCTCGTTGGGCCCCTTGTACCACACAGAGCCCAGCCCTGTTCCCTAAGGCATGATTTGAGCTTATACAGGAAACTTCAGGGTTAATCCCAAGTTTTGTGTTATGTCACCATGGTAACTTGTGCTGTAGAGCAGGCTAGGTCTGTAGCAAATTCTCTGGAAAGTCGTCACCATCCCTGGAAGACACCCTAGACATCTGATAAGAATCTGCATTTGTCACAGGTTCTTAGGATTAAAATTGATTCCTCAGTTACCAGTTTCCCTTTGGCTAAAAACCATTTAATTGTTCTATAAACAGTGATCTAAGAAAATGACACCTAATTTTAATCAAATTCACTTCTTACTTCTATTCATCTTTTCAGACTGTTCAACACCAGAGCTGCCACAGAGACTAAAAAGCCATCTTGTGCACATCTAAACATTAATTTAATAAAAAACAGTTGCAGTCTGTTAAATTCTGCTATGCCTTAAAGACAGCCGTGATACTGTTTATCTTAACTGGCATTTATTATTCTCACCTTTCCTTCCTGGCTGTAATAAAGCAGTCATTTCAGTCTTGTCCGATTTAGACTAGTGCAGGAAATCCACGTTGTTACTTACGATTTGACCACAAACCCCTTTTAAGCCTACATCATAGCCTTTTACGTAACCTGATGTAAACCTCCCGAGAAATGCAAATACACCTCAGGCTGACCTAACCTGCAACAACCAAATTCTGTTGAAGGCTACGGTGTATGGTTGGAAGGCGTTTCCCGTTATGTCGCAAGTTATGACAGATTTCCTGCAGTAGACCAAATCAGGGATTACTGACCAGAAGTGCTTAACACATTCAGGGTTTAATGCGCTATTGTGCCAGGCTTCTCTCACACCTGTACTGTGCGCTTAATCTCCTACCCCCACTTTAGTTTTATCTTTCCCTGCAAAATCTTATCTAAAATAAATAAAGGAAGCTAGGAGTCTATGTAGAAGAGAATGACTCATTTAGGTGAACTAAACCTTACAAAGCTGCTTTGTTACAGTGCAGCAATATTCTGATTTTTAAAATCACCATAAACTTGAGTTTCCATAGTAATGCATGTTTATTTTTAACCACTGCAGTGGTTCTTTGAATTAAACCAGGTGCTTGAAATAGGGTTCTTTGCCCCTGACCAAAAGTTGATACCTGAATGTCTCAAAGTGACAGCTGGTGGGTTTGGGAGTGGTGCCAGCTCTTCAAAGTCATCCTCACACATATCAGGTACTCGTGAGAAACAGGCGAGTCCAGGTAAGGCAAGTTTACTTAGAGGAATCAAGTCTTCAGGTACGTCATACCTCAAGTACTCTGGAAATGCAAATAGAAAACAAGGAAAGGATGTTGAGGAGATTCATAAAATTGAAAAATTTTACTTTTTGTTAAGGTTGCAAGCTAATACTTATATCACAAAACGGGACAAGTGGTTTCCAAATAAGAACTTTGTGTTGACAAGATTGTTTGATTTGTAAATTATTAACTAACAATCTTGTCAACACAAAGTTCTTTATTTGGAACAGTTCTACAAGAAAGATAAGTTACTGAGAAAGTGCTTAAAGTGCTGCACTGAGCTGAAATTTAAACTTAACTCAAAAATCATGTTGCCAGCTTTGAAATGTATACATTTCCCCATTTTACTATCAGTGTGCTCTGGCTCAGTTGATCGCTAATTATCTGATGCCATCTCTGGACTAGTGTTAGACATAACCTGAGAGGTTGATGGCTCCGTGTCAGATCATTGGCTATGAATTTGACAGATCAGGCCATAACTGAAAGTTATCAATCGTTCTTTTCATTTTTTCCTCATTGCCCACAGCTACACCCACTTCTACTGGGCCTAGGCTACTCAACTTTTTTTTTTTCCCCTTTTTTTTTTTAAAAGTTGCACCATTGAGAAATTAGGATGCATGTGCGACCAAATTGGTTGCACTCTAGAGACCTGTATATGTCTCACCCACATTTGTATACGTGTTATCAATTCATGAATACAATGTTGTGTTTCCACTACTAGAATTGCCTCAGTCAACTGCTTCTTTCTTTGGTCTTGAAAAAAAGAAGAAAAAAAAGTGTAAACCTTAATTAAAAATAATTTTAAATAATTTAAAAAAAATTTAAAAACATTTTTAAAAGCCACATCATGGCCTTATTCAAGTACACCTGAATCATATTTTGATTTCACAAGTTTGATGCAAACCTTCCGATTACTTGACCAAATCAAATTAGCTTCAAATGAAAGCATAAACTTGTGCTACAGTGCAGCAGCAGCAGCATTTTAAAAGGAGTTTTAAATTGACGGGTCAAATATGCAACAACTTTCCAAACTCTGCCTTACTGTTTTTGCTCTTTTAAAATAACCACCAAGCAGAACTTAACAATTACAACTTATAGCATCAGTTACCTAGTGGGTCATAAGAGAACAACTTCTCAGTTTCTGGATACTCCACATTGGCTTGAGGTGCATTTTTGACTTTGGTTTCCTCGAGGCAAACTGGTGGCTGTGGCAGAGAAAAATAAAATTAGAATACAGCCAAGCATTTAGTGTATACTTGAATAATTATATAGTCCAACCTGTTTTAGGAGTTTCTTCTCCTGTTTGCTGATGGCAGGGGTCGAGACTTTTACGTTAAGGCAGCCAAAAGCCTTACGTCCAGATGGCAAAGGGGTGCTGAATGTTTTCGTAGGAGATTTGACTAGTTTCTCTGAATGCAGGGACAAAAAAAAAGTTAACGTGGCACCTATGCAAACGTTATCAGCGTTTCAAGAGAAGAAAAAAAGAAAGTTGACCAAAGACATAATTTTGATACCTGGAGCAGACTGAAGCCGCTGCCTCATTTTCTGTGTAGGTGCATGGAGACCTGCATTTTCCCGCTCTGCAAAGATTATATTGTCCATCTGCAAAAAAGAAGACACTGGCTACTTTATAACGCTTTATATAGGGAGAGAATTTCTATAGCAGCGTTTAATACATTACAGCAAAGAGTGCCTCTTAACAGGCGAGCCCTTTTCTTGCTTTTGTCATAATACTAAACTGAATACAATCAGCATTTGTATGTCTGTGAATGGGACTCCCCCCGAGTAAAGAGTTGGGTGAGCATCAACTCCTGATAGCCAACTGCTTTAAGTTCAGTACCCTTTTATGAATACAGTGCTGGAACTAATGGCAAGTTTGGCAGCATTACAGGCTACAGCATTGTTGCCGCAAACATGCTTCTACTTATCATACCTTAAAGACCTCTTGCACCATATTAAAACAAAGCACTTCGCTCTCAGAGTGCAGGCTTAATTTCAGTCCCTAGAGCTTCCAGAAGTAGAATGGGAGGCAGTGCCTTCAGCCTGCTCGTACTGAACCAGCTTCTACTTTGGGGTCCGGAAACTGACAACAGCTCTACTGTTAAAAGTTAAGTGTAAATCCTTTTTCTAAAGCTTATAGTTAAGAGTTGAGGTGACCCTGAGGTTCTGAAACATACATCAGATTCATTCATCTCCCTCTGAACTTCCAACAAGTTGCAGCAGATGGTTTTGAATGCAATTATAATTCAAACCAAAATAAATAAAAGTCTGCAAAATAGAATGAATTTGGAAAGTAAAGCACTGAAAGAAAAGACCAAAACAAATTGGTAAAACTAGTCAATTTATTTTAGCTCAGTGTAATGAAAACAGTGAGGCCTGCTGTGATGTACAGTTTGGAGATGTTAGCAAAGGAGGTGTCAGGGTTATTTTCCTCCGACTGGAAGTGATCTGGATGGAGAGGACCAAATGAGTATATCAGAGGGACAGCTCAGATGGAACAATCGAGTCAAAGTTATAAGGCTGAGATGGTTTGGATACATGCAGAGGGTTGGTTTGACAGGGGACCATGACAGGGATACTGAGATTGTTGTGGTGGTCTTTAAAAGGGAGCAGCATAAAGAGAAAACAAAACACTTTGGGACTATTTGTTATTTACATTAAATTTCAAGTAACTGCATAGCTCTGGCGGACCCTTTTAACCATATGATTGGAAAAATTATTTGAGTTTGTTTTTCAATCAAAATAAACAGTGCTGCCTCCTAGCGGCTTTTCTTTTTTATAGAAAAAAAGAGAATTTTTTTGATAAAGTAGAAATAATATAGCATCGATTAACACTAGATGTAGTGTTCAATCACGGGTAAACTCATTAAGGAAATGAGTGAATCCCTGTCTCCAGTTTATGCAAATACATACGAGTACAAACTGATGTTATTGGATGCCAAACAGCAACACAGTAGTGAGTTTAGTAAAATTAAGCAAAACACTTCCACCATAACGAATAAAACTTCTGTTGAACAGAAAAGGCTGGTTTTGAGGTAGACTTAAAACAAAAGGGAGACACAGAATCAAAATGTTGCTTTAGTGAGCTAACTAGCTAGCACGCTAGCTCACGTCATTGACAAAGCGTCT
This sequence comes from Neolamprologus multifasciatus, assembly GCF_963576455.1. Lineage (NCBI taxonomy): Eukaryota > Metazoa > Chordata > Actinopteri > Cichliformes > Cichlidae > Neolamprologus > Neolamprologus multifasciatus. Next base: position 34,043,414 of record NC_140440.1, read on the forward strand.
TCGCCATTTAATAAACTTACCGTCGCTGCTAATAAAGTCAACATTTGCTTTAACAGACCGTTAACACTAACATTACCTCAGTCCTCTGTGGTAGTCGCCGCTAGCTGCTCCCAGATCACAAACTTGTTTTGGTACGAAAACTTGTACAGCTGCTACCGCGAATCGTTTTTAAATTCACTGTCGACCTCCCATTGGTCGATGTAGCACACATGACTTGAAATGGGCGTTACGCTAAAAAAATATCTGCCAACAGAAATGCTTTTATATTGCTATCATATTTATATCATGCACGGCACATATTTATAATCATGTATTAATTAATGGTAAAACAACAATAACCCTAAATCAATTACGTATTTAGGAAATACAGCCCTGATCTTTATTTGGAATTCGTGTTAGTTCTCACGTAAAACCCATAAACATTACTTCCTGTGCTTACATACATCTCCTAAGTGTGTTTGGGACAGTGCTTAATTTTTTGAAGTTATATAAACACTTTAAAAAGTTTCCTTGACTGATCGTTGCCGCGTTGGCTTTACCGTTTGTTCTTAACTGACACGAATGTGTCGTTTACTGACTGCGGATCGCCGTCTCTACCACCAGACGGAACCATGGCGACATCCTGAGGGGGGTACAGCAAATAGTTTTATTTATATCTTTATTATTTTTACGAAGCAAAATTATAAATAAATAATTTGGAGTATGCCTGTAGCTTATATTTTATAAGTAAGAAACACATAATATGGGTACAGTTTTTAAAAATATCATATCTAAAAGCGCATTGGTTTGTGGTACATTCCTGCTAGGCCATCTTTCGGTGTAACGTTAACGGTGCAGCTTCCTTTGCTAAACAGAGCAGCAGAGGTTTCGTCCTCCGGCTAACAGCAGCTACTATGGCGTCAACTGAGATAGCAAGGCAAGCGGTAAGTAGCCTGTTTCACACTGGAATTCATGTATTTATCTTATATATTTTTGTTATGGATCAAGCGTTTCGCAGAAGAGTGTATAATTTCAAGCAGATTTACCCAGCCACCATCCGTTTTTCGTGGCTATTCCATCCAAATCCAGTGTACCGTGGCTTAATTAGATCAATTATAATTAGAGCTAATAGAAATCTGATTATGCGTCCCTAAACACGGTATAAAAACAAGATTTAACCAGATATCAAATTAAGGCCCAGCACTCAACAGTCGAAGCTCTCCGGTAGAATATTTTCATTTTGGTATGCTAACGCCTGCAGATTTCCTGTACTGGTAAAAACCTAAATTACCCTGTAAACGGAATTAACAGATTAAGACATTTAAATTTCAAAGAAACCGACTTATCTATTATCTCACATAAAAACGAGAGGCTGTTACAGAGCCATAGGTAGGCCATTCATTCTGAACGCCCCCATTTCGGCACGGCTACGATGCTCATTTCCGTTATGTTGTTTTATGCAAGACCCGTCAACTTTGTTTTCCGGGCGTTGTCTTAATGAATATTACGGACAAATAGATCGTAGCTCCTTGTAGACATTTGGCCGTGCAATGCACAAATCGTGGTCTAAGTTTGCCTTTTTTGGGAGGGGGCTTGGAAAGAAGCCGCGTAACCCAGAGGGAGGGGTGAGAATAGCAAGGTTTTGCAGTTTGATATCCATATCCAGTGAATGGAAACCCGCTCACTGTGTGTAACTTGGCTGTGAGTGTCATGAAAAGCGGGAATGGTCTCAGGAATGTTGCACTTGCAGCTGAAGAGTATAGGGCTGGTTGTCCAGTTTTCCAAACACTCCCTCAGCTGTTTAAACCCAATTTCAGCCATCCAAATAATCCACAAATGTTTAGTGCCTTCGGTTTGCTCAGTTATTTTAAATTGAGTCTAAAACAGAGTGTTTTTCCTCCCAGAAATCTTCACCACATTGGACTGCAACAGTGTGTTATGTTAAGCCACATAATAGCTGGTTGTCTGAGGTTGAAATGGTTGAGATATTCTTTCTTTTGCCATATAATCTACATTTTTTGTTTTCCTGCAAAACGTAGGCTGCAGAAAGGAGGTTCACACTGATGGAGATGCTTACCAGCAGCCACACACCCACACACATATGTAACAACAGTGTTTTTACACTTGTTGTGTTTAGTGGTTCAGATACAGGTTGTCTATAAACAGTGTGATAGAGTGAATGGAAGTGAAATAAGCTCAGAAGAGGAAGTTTAAAAAAAACCCCCCAAAACTCAGTGCCAGTTATGCTAATGCTTTTATCCGTTTTTCTTTTATTTTTTAAATTTTTAAACAGTAAGCTCTTTTTTTCCCCTAATTTTTTCTAAACGCTTTGTCTTGCCACAAACAGCAATACCTTTCCATATATGTACATTGTGGTTTCTAACTGTCTCGTCTGTGGAAGAAAGTCACAGCTCAGGAAGCAGGAAGTGAGTTAGCACTGCACCTGAACTCATTGTCAAAGACTAACGTGATCAAAAAATGGTCGAAGGCACGGTACGGTTTTATTTACACAGGACAGCTGTCGTTGCGATGCATATTTCAGCACGTTAGAAGGAATCCTGCACGTGCTTACAGACGTGGAAGGTGTTTAGTGATCGAAAGGCACTGACTTGTTGCTTTATGTCTTTTGTTTTTAGGGTGAAGGAGCTCGTGCTGTCCCTCTATCGGGCCATGTCGGCTTTGACAGCATGCCTGACCAGCTGGTCAACAAGTCTGTCAACCACGGATTTTGCTTCAACATCCTCTGTGTTGGTGAGTGTGTCATGTGAGATTTCCTCTCTATGTCTTCAGGCACAATATCTTTGCTTCAGTTCAAGTGTTTCCACAAGACAAAAGCTGCTCAGTGTTTGACTCTCAGTTTCCTTTTTGCTTGCTTTGGTTACTGTAATGAGTAAGATGCTCTCAGTTCAGCAAAGTCAAGTGTCTGCTGGTGGTTATTTCATTTGAATATGCACGACTGTTTACAAAAAACAATGCAACACTGAATGCAGGATACAAGCCTTCTCCAGGATGTAGAGGACAGTCAGAAATGATGCCCTATAAGTTTAATTTTAGACTGGAGAACCAAGTCACATCAGCCTTATTAAGTGCTGGAAGTATTCAATTATGTGCACTCAGTTGCCAATTTATTAGCATCCCACTAAAACTAATCTAATACAGCCATTCAGCAGCCCTAGCTGAATGGAGAAAATAATGTTCAGTTTATTTAGATGGCATTTTGTTGCAATTGTGGAGGTTTTAGTATTTTTGTAAAGGCCTGTCATGTCTGGCAGTACTTGCACTCAGAAACAGGATCTGAATGTGTTATTATGTCAAACATATTTGCATTTTCAGAACTCTGTATAGGCTCCTCTTGTTTGTCTTTTCCGTTTTATTTATATATTTATTTAATCGTTTCTATTATTGTTCAGGTTAGGCATGTGTAATATGTCAGTGCCAGAGTTGACAGGCAGGAAGAAAAACAACAAGTAATAAAATGGGAGAAAGGTGGAGGTTGTAGTTTATGATACTGTATTTATAGAAAACAGAAGTATTCATATTATGTTTTTGTTTGAAAATGCAAATATCTTTTCATTTGGGTTTCCTTTCTGGAACATGTTAAATGTCCAGAAAGCAATAAAATATGTGCAGAGCAGCACAGGAAGTAACATGAAAGATGAGTCTTAGCAGACTACAACATTCAAAAATACTCATCAGTCATCAGCTCGGCAGTGAGTTAGCAAAAACAAAAACTGCAGTGGATGTAATAGCATTAAAACAATGGGATCTTCTTTTGTGGGGGAACTTAGTTTGTGACTAACTTCAGCATTCTTGCTTGAATATTTAACTAAACATCTCTGACGGCAGAGCTATAACATTTAAAACCATAGAAAGCTGTGGGAACTCTGGTAGTTCCCCTTAATCTTGAATACAATGTGTTTTTGTGATATGCTGCAAATTAGATTACGTTACATTACTACCCTGTGTTTATTTATTTCAAACTAGACCTGTTATGCATTTGTCTCATATTTTCTACAGGTGCATGTTCATATTAAACCAAGCAAAGGTTTCAGATCATGAGATCACTGTACAAGTAATCCGTGTGAAGCAAAAGCTCAGGATTCCGATTTTTTTTTAAACTCTCGGCTCTTTATGATGTCACTTAAAGGGGATATCTGTAATGTGGTTATCTCGGGCACACAGCTCTGGCCCATCTGCTGTTCAAAGCTGCTGTTTTTTTTCTTGCAAGGGGGAGACAATCAGAAGGAGGGTGGCTTAAAGGGAACATGGGAGGAGTTAAAAAGATTTAATTCAGACAAAGAATAAACTGAGGGGCTAAACTGAGGGATTACTTTAAACTGTTAACATGCAAAGATACTCTAGTAAAGTGCAAGAATGAACATATGGGCCTGGAAATGAGCAGAATATGTCCACTTAAGACTTTTTGATGATGAAATGATTGGTGGGCATGAGCGACAGGCTTTTGAGTTTCCTCCAAGCTAAACACATCCTCTAGATTCTATTTATACTCGGGAGTGGAGTGAAATGTGTGTTTTTTCTCATAATGTTACTTTTTAATGCTTTTTGACTGCCAGTTTTTCCAAATAATCTATAAAAACATTAGTACAATCCAATCAAAATATGGATGCAAAGACGACGCTGCAGAAAAACCACAGTTTTGTTCCAAACTGTAAGTGCTGCTGTATGAGTCAAGCAAAAATGTGACGATGTGTGCCTCAAAGATGACTGGTATGTCTGCAGAATGTTTCTGTTGTGTTGTTTTTGATTTTGGCCTTTACTTCACACATTGACCCATCCTGTCCTTTCCACGTGTTCTTCACTTTCTTCAAACGAGATGCAAAATTTTAACTGTTGTGACCTGAGCTTTGCTCAGAAAGATGTGTCTGTGTGCTTGTGGTATTTTCAGAGAAAAATAGGGATGTTGTAAGATGTCCCACAAAAATGGGCTAACATGGTTGGACTGTAGGTCAGGCTATAATGAATAAAAATAGATTTTCTTACAGATGGAGCTCAGTATCTGAGTCATCTAACAGTAAATGGATGTCAGTACATTACATAGCAGCTACTGCTGCTGTTTTTGTGGCTTTAAGCATTTGAGAGTAATACACTCTGTTTTAAGCAGATTCAATACGTTGTTTTTAATGTACTCTAACATTATCAGGTACCATTTTTTTTTTTTTTTGCTTGAGTTACACAACTGTAGTGTCAGAGAGAGTGGCTTGAGCTGAAATATATCAAAAGCTGATCAAAGAAAAGGGCCTGTCATTAAATTCCTTTTGGTTTGGAAGTTATTTCCAGTTAGTGAAATAATAGCAACTGCCCTGTAAGTAAAGATGAAGAGGTCCTTTTTATGTGATTTGAATGATGTAATAGTAAGATGAAGATAGTAACTTGATGTATTTTCTCTTTGTTGTGCAGGTGAGACGGGTTTGGGTAAGTCCACTCTGATGGACACGCTGTTCAACACCAAGTTTGAAGGTGAGCCCACCCAGCACAACCAGCCGGGAGTCACACTCAAGTCCAACACCTATGAACTTCAGGAGAGCAACGTGCGCCTCAAACTCGCTGTCGTCAACACCGTGGGCTTTGGAGACCAGATCAATAAAGAAGACAGGTAAGTCAGCCACTTTCAGCTGCTTCATCATTGAGAGAGGGGGGACGTCAAACTCCACAACGTTCTTTTATTTGGATCTTTCAGTGGGAGCAATATACACCCCAGACAAACCTGACATCTTGGGAGTACTTGAAGCCTCTCCGCAGCTTATGTGTCATTCGTTGCTTAACTTTCTTTCATCAGATGTCTAAAGTGAAGTCGTTTCCTCATCAGTTTTGGGAAACAGAAATTAAGATGTAGCTGCTTTCCTGTCTGGCATGAGAAGCAAATCACAGCCTTAGGATATGACAAGCTGCTGTATACACCCACGATTTTGTTACCAAACCTTAAGTGTGCTGCAGAGGCTAAGTTGAGGAAGAGGAGGAGACTGTGTGAACTTTGTAAGCTCTGTACAATGGGAATCCTGCAATTGTTGGAAATCCCAGGGGAAGTAACATGGGGTTAAACTATCTTATACACTGCTGCAGGCAGAATATCCTATACTTTCTACATAAGCTGTGGGTTTTTTTTCCCACAGTGTTTATGGGTCTGTTTTCTGGAAAGGGTGGATGCCTTTTGAAGCTTCCTGTAGTCCTCAATAAACCGGCCAACATCTTTCTCTTTTGTTCATTTTCTCTCGCATGTGTCATTAGTTATTGGATAAATCAAATACTCTAAAACTACAAACATGAAGAATCTGACCTGGTATGAGTATAAAGTATGACTTGAAATGCCCATTTGTTTGAAATCTTCTGCTTTAGACTAAACCTGCTCAGATAAGACAGTCTGTCCTAACACACAGCAAAATTGATCATTGCTTCTGTAAAGTTAGTTAAAAATTAATCATGTTTACCAGGTAGTTGCTCTCACATGTTGTGACTGCAGGCGTTTTCACACATGCACTGCAGCCCTGAAGTTTTGTTGAAATTACCATGAGGAGAAACATGTGAGAACTCAAATCTCCCAATCTGATCGGACTCTTTTTGTAGTGGATTTTTACTCTGCTAGGTTCCTTGCAGATTGTTGGATAATGATTATAATTAAAGTATAGAAAAAGAGATGATTTTCCCAGAGGAGACAAAGTCTTTACAAGTCACAGTTGTCTTCTGTGTAGCTATACTTTCAGGCTTTCCACAGATAACAGTGACTCTAGTGCTGCAATGATTCGCTGATATCCTGAATATTAATGCCTTACTATTTAGATAAGAAATGTAGCTTATATTAAAAAAAAAAGCTTAATATTTGCTGGTTTCAGATGCTGTGGTGTGTTGACAAAAAAATCTTCTCTGTCCCTCATCTTTTAACAGCTACAAGTCCATTGTGGAGTTTATTGATGCCCAGTTTGAAGCATATCTACAGGAGGAGCTGAAAATCAAGCGCACGCTACACAGCTACCACGACACCCGCATCCACGCGTGCCTGTACTTCATCGCTCCAACGGGACACTCGCTCAAATCGCTGGATCTGGTGACCATGAAAAAACTTGATAGCAAGGTCAGCTTCACTTCGCTGAGTGTCATCTTTAGTTGTTTTTGTGTCAAAGAGTTCGCTAGAAGATGTTTAGGATTGTTTCTATTGTGTAACAGTTGTGCTGCAGCTGAACGATCTTACAGAATATGTTTTAATGAGTAGCGTGTCATAGATATACTGTAGGTATGTGCTTTGACACTGCATTGAATCTGTCTTCTTCAGTCATAAGCCATAAACCTTTTCCTTCTGCTTAAATGTAAATTGGCTCGGGCTCGTTGCTGCGTCGGTGTAGGTCAGCTGTGAAATGCAGCCTGCTCAGTGACTGAAGCCTGGTTTTTGTGAGGTCCTTTCCCATCAGCTTATTTGCATGGCCCTCATGGCTTTTGCACAAAGAACCAGCCTAGTTTGCCAGAGCAGCTGTGCCCTCCAGCAAGCATTCACAGCAGCGTGATCTAGAGCAGAGCCTCCTCTGTTTACACGTTCACCTAGGAGCACATTCAAACAGCGCTCTGCTGAAGTGTCCTCGAGCTAGACTTTGTATCCTCACCAGACGAAGGGATGCACTAAGATATTTTTGTTCACATGACCCGGAGCATCCTTTGCTTTTAGTGAAAGGGGCCCACATTCAAATAATAATAAAAAAATCAGGGATTGTGTGGGCTGACACAGCACTGTAAAAATAGTGTAGGAGTGAAATGTTATTTTCACCTGTCAGTAATTTATATATGACGGTGACCGTGCCTGTTTCCCCACCTCCCTAGATTATCACTGTTTGGATAACATATATGTCCACGGTTGGAGAAACTTTCTGTGATCTGAGACACAACACGAAAGCTTTCACTTTCTTTGCTGCTTTTACTATTTTTATCTCTGTACTTAAGATTATGTTTCTGTCCTCTCTGAGGGGGAAGTATGAATCGAGATGATATTTTGCATTTAATGTCAAAAAGATGCTTTCTTTGAACCTGGCTTTATCACATGACTGGACAGCAAATTTGTTTTGACTTAAACTGAGTGTAAAAATCATGACCTTTTCACTAATTGATCTCCTGATTTTTGAGCAATGGAGATTCACATGTGATTTCATCGTTTCTGTATTCCTCTGAGGTATGTTAGGGTTAGGGTCTTAAATGAAACAGGCAGCATGTGATTGGTGCATTTTGTGCAGAAGAGTCAAATGAAGCATCAAATTCACCCTTTTTATTAGAGGTGGGAATCACCATACATCCCACGATACGATATTATTGCAATTTTTTAAAATATTTTGTGATATTCAGATTCTGTACATAAAGGTAAACTTTATCAATATTCATTTTCTCTAATATCAAAGTCTCACACTCAGTCTTTCTCTCATTTCAGTTTGATTGTTGACAAACTGAACGGTTTGTATTACAGTCTAGTCCAACTTAACTGAATCAACCATCTGGTACAATTATAGCTATTCTGAACTATGCAGTTTATGAAAACTATGCAGCCCCTTCAGCAACTGAAGAATTTGAAAGTAAATTAAAACAAAATATAATTTTACATTAAATAAAAAAGTTTTAAACTTAATTAAAATAAAACATGTCTTAAATTAAAATAAGTAAACTGTCATGTTTATTGCTGCCATAAAAAAGTTAAACACATTTGGACAGTGAAGGAATGTCAGGATTCTTGCTCAGAAAAAGGATCAACATGCTCTGAAGTCAGAGCACAAAAACCTTTTTGTAACAAAATATCGATTTCTGCTGTCCCTGTATCGATACATTATTAGCAAACAAAATATCACCATGCTACACAGTATCGATTTTGTCCCCCACCCCTACTTTTTATATAAAGGAAACCTGAGTTAAGTTGATAACCACATTTATCTCTTGATTGGAGTTTTAGCTTTTGTCCGTAAAGCTGATTCAAAGAAAGCTTGTCTGTATTGAATTTGCTTATATTCTCTGAATGTTAAAGCAAATAGTACCCCTATCATTTTTCACATTTTCTTTTAAATTACTACTGCAGTCTTTGGGAATATATGAGTGAAAGCCATGTATAAGAAAAAGTGTTATGCACTCTGTTATTAAACTGTAATATTACTTAATTCTAGCTACAGCTTAAGAGAGTTTTTTCTTTTAAATAAATCAACTATTTTCTAAATTTGGACTACAGAAGGCTGTGAAACTAGTCTTTTCTATATTTTGCTGAATGTCTGAAATATTTCACTTCACCTTGTTGCGCTATTATGATAACTACATGAATGTTCGCCTCATTTCTTATCTGCAGGTCAATATTATCCCAATCATCGCCAAGTCAGATGCTATCTCTAAGAGTGAGCTGGCCAAGTTCAAAATCAAAATCACCAGTGAGCTGGTCAGCAACGGAGTGCAGATCTACCAGTTCCCCACTGATGACGAATCCGTGGCCGAGATCAACTCCACCATGAACGTAAGGCTCATTTCTACTGTTGTGCTTTACACATTCAGCTAACCTAAGCAAAAGATCCACAGTTCAGTCGTGGAGGGGGACACAAAAGCCTTCAGGGTTGTGTCGGGAAGGGCGTCTGGGATTAAAGAGTCTGCCAAATCAAACGTGTGGCGCTACCTGCTGTGGCGACCCTGTGTGACTAAGGGAGCAGGCGGATGTAGCTACACTGCTTAATTCTAATTTATTTTACCAGCGTAACAACTTGTGATGTGGAGTCGGGGCAGATGTCGTACGCGTCTCCTTAGTCTGTCAGGAAGCCGCTGCCGCAGCACGGCGGAGCGTTCAGTTCGCTCTGCAGGAAACCTGCAGTGTGGGAAAGGGCCTGTGTGCACTGACAGATAATTCAAGGCTCACTTAGATGTTTATTAGTCCTGATCTGTGCAAATTCCTTAACTATCCTTAACTGATTCTATTAAACTGCAGCCTCTCCTCTCATGTTTGCACAGCCTGACCTCAACTCTGTTCTGAGACATCATAAATCTTTATTGTAGTGCTGTCTGTCTGGAAAAACAAGTTCTTAATGATCAGCTTGTGTAAGTTGAAGTAATGGAATCGATGCCTGCAGCACAAACACTAGGTGTTTGATTTATTTATTTATTTTGTGTGTGGAGAATTTGCAGAGTGTGTGTTTGGCAGCACACCAAGCGTGCTTTTCTTTACGCTTCACAGAGCCATTTGCCCTTTGCCGTGGTGGGGAGCACAGAGGAAGTCAAGATTGGGAACAAGATGGTGAAGGCCCGGCAGTACCCCTGGGGAACGGTGCAGGGTAAGCCCGGGTTACATCCTGCACAGGAAATGAGAGCATGCTCCTTCTCATCACAGCTGCTCTAGCCACTCCCTCCCCTTATATTTCTGCTCAACTCAAATAGCTGCTGCAGACTAGCTGATAACCAGTTATATAACCTGCAGTTCCATCACACTGTAAATCATTGCAGCACCAGCTTTTAGCCCATAAAGGAACTTTATGTCGTTTTTATTGACCTCCTTGATCAATGGTGTGGTTAATGTATGTGAAGTAGACACAACTGTCAATACTTTAACTCCAGTTGCACTGATTTGCCGTTTGTTACAGACACATGATTGCTGTTATTATGAAATGTGCATGCATGTGTGCAGATGTTTATATGATTCGGTCTTATTCAACACATGCAGCTTAAATGCTTGCAGCATGACTGCTCTTCTCGTTTCTTGTTATGTCTGCTTTATAATGCTATAAAACAGAAAAAACACCCTGAAGTCTTTATTTTAAAAACAACAACAATTTTCTGCTAAATTTGCTTTAATGTTGGTGTAATCCCTTTAGAAATTCTATCCTTTTATCCAAGCAGCCATAGGGTAAACAGAGATGCATTTCCCACGATGTGTGTCTAATATTTATGTGGATTACATCAAAAAACCCCAAAGCTTAAAGTCAGCGTTTTTCCCATATCATTAATACTTCATTTAAAATTCAGCGTGCTGGATCGCTGCCAAAACAATGAAACCCACACCACCGTTTTAATGCGAATGGCCTGCAGGGTATAATATTTACGACTGAAGAAGGCTTTTTATCAAACACTGGGTCTGTTTACCCCAGACTGTCTGCATGCATACTCACATGGTGTCACATGTCCTGTGGAGGCATGCAGCTCGGTTCAGTCCAGCACCAAAAATCAATACAGAAAACACAGGACGTGAACACTGCTTTTTTATACTGCTGCAGTTTGTTTGATTTACTTTATACTGTAGCTTTAGCATGTGTTCTAGTTTGTTCTGTGACACATGCACTAGAGGTGGGGGAAAAAATGGATACTGTGTAGTATCGTGATGTTTTGTTTGCTAATAATGTATCGATACAGGGACAGCAGAAATCGATATTTGTTACAAAAAGGTTTTTGTGCTCTGACTTCAGAGCATGTTGATCCTTTTTCTGAGCAAGAATCCTGACATTCCTTCACTGTCCAAATGTGTTTAACTTGTTTATGGCAGCAATAAACATGACAGTTTACTTATTTTAATTTAAGACATGTTTTATTTTAATGAAGTTTAAAACTTTTTTATTTAATGTAAAATTCTATTTTGTTTTAATTTACTTTCAAATTCTTCAGTTGCTGAAGGGGCTGCATAGTTTTCATAAACTGCATAGTTCAGAATAGCTATAATTGTACCAGATGGTTGATTCAGTTAAGTTGGACTAGACTGTAATACAAACCGTTCAGTTTGTCAACAATCAAACTGAAATGAGAGAAAGACTGAGTGTGAGACTTTGATATTAGAGAAAATGAATATTGATAAAGTTTACCTTTATGTACAGAATCTGAATATCGCAAAATATTTTAAAAAATTGCAATAATATCGTATCGTGCGTTAAGTATTGTGATAATATCGTATCGTGGGATGTATGGTGACTCGCACTTCTAACATGCACTAAGTCCCTGTGTTCTGTTTCTCACAGTGGAAAACGAGACTCACTGTGACTTTGTCAAACTGCGGGAAATGCTGATCAGAGTTAACATGGAGGACCTGCGAGAGCAGACTCACACGCGTCACTATGAACTCTATCGGAGATGTAAATTGGAGGAAATGGGGTTCAAGGACACGGATCCTGACAGCAAGCCCTTCAGGTAGCAGACTCCTTTATTGCAGCTGATTTTTGCATTCATCAGCTTATTTCTACCCCCAACCTCCCAATTACTTTTTACACTTTGGGGGCCTGTAACTGTGGAAGTTTTCATAGTATGGAGGAGGTTAAAATCTTGAATGGTTTTATAAAATATGCTAAATTTATCTTCTAAGAGATTTGCTTTACTGTTTCTATTGCTCATATTTCTTCCTCTGCCAGTCTGCAGGAAACATATGAAGCTAAGAGGAACGAGTTCATGGGAGAACTGCAAAAGAAGGAAGAAGAAATGAGGCAAATGTTTGTCCAAAGAGTTAAAGAGAAGGAGGCTGAGCTCAAAGAAGCAGAGAAAGAGGTAAGTATCAGCTGCATAACCAGTGTTTACGTGAGCCAGATAAATTTCTGCTTTGTTTTTAAAACGCAAAACAACTGTGTCTGTTTCTTGTCACGTAGCTGCACGAGAAATTCGACCGTCTGAAGAAACTCCACCAGGACGAGAAAAAGAAGCTGGAAGAAAAGAAGAAGAGTCTGGACGATGAGGTCAACACATTCAAACAGAAAAAGACTGCCGCAGAGCTCTTGCAGAACCAAGCTCAGCAGGCAGGGGGCTCCACCACACTCAAGAGGGACAAAGAGAGGAAAAAGTGAGTACTGTTATCCCGCTCTGTGGCTTTACCCTCACAGGTGTACCATCGCCTGTGTGACTACAGGAAGTGGAGTATGAAATGAATTTGGGAGGGTGTTGACAAGCCAGTGATAAAATAACTGACTTCAAGGTTTTATAACAGTATGTATTGGAACTGTCACATCAATATCTCAGTGGTTTATCTGCCACCACTGGTTAATAACCCACCGTGGATTTGTATAATTTGATGCTAATCCATATTAGATTTGTAGAGCTGAAAGGCTCAGGCAAATCCTTATAAGCAGACTTTGACACTGCTCTTTAATTCACAGAGGCAGATGAATGTTCCAGTTTTCCCTCCATATAATAATAGAGATTGTAGTTAGTACTAAATTCCACGCTAAGTGAGCTGACTATAACTCATCGCCAGTGTGGAGAAATAAGAGGAGACGAGAGGGGAGGGAGACTGGTGAAAATTACAATCTGTCCTCATCTAAATAGTTGAAAAGTAGCCAACTGTCAGCAGAGTTAGATGAATGAATTTCAGTCAGAAATCTTTGCTCTGCAATTAAGCGCTGCTGCTGGTTCACCACAAATCAAACGCTCTCAATACATGTGTGTAAACAGCTTTACACACATGTGCCAATACTTTATGCACTTTTCCAAATGCTTTGGTAATAGATCTGACGCTTTTGCTTATGCCACAAGTTTAGTGAGACTGAGGCTGCTATTGCGTGTGCAGCCTGATGTGTTATTGACATTGTTGGTCCCTTCATGGTGCTAATCAACTCCTGGTTGTGTTAAAGCTGATGTGCCTGTTGGAAAAGGAAGAAGACACTTGCACTGAGAGGTTTCTTGTTGCTTTATTTCCTTCTTGCTAATTGATTTTCTTCACAGCCGTTCTAATTTTCTTTTTTAGGCTCTGTCTCAAGGTCACAAATTAAATCTGACTAGCGGGGTCTAATAATCAAGTTCTTTTCAGTCCCCAGGAGACAGTTATTTATGATGAACGTTGTGTTTTGAATGTGTCCTGTGAGTGCATGTGTCACCTATGTTGCATCCGTAATGTTTTCCAGTTAACTCCTCCCACACTTGCTGCATGCTGCGTGAGGCACCTTTTCTGGTAAGACCCCCTTCTTGAGTTACACCGCCAACAGATGTGGAAAAAAATATATAAATATTAAAATTCTGAAGCTTCTGCAATTTGGGAATCATTATTAACTCCACCAGAACGGCCCTTTGTCACTGATTCATAGATTTTTATGACTCTGGTTCTCTGGTTTGGTGGTCTCAGGATCACCTCTCAGCATTTGATCATTTTCAGCTCGCACCGGGGCACTTTGCAGCCGAGTGTGAGCATCTAGCATCTCCAAATCTGGGGCCATGGTTCTCAGCTGGACATGGGTGGAGTGCCCACTCTGGGCAAAAGGGAGGAGTTGCTGTCCCAAGTGGGAGAGTTTTTGAGTATCTTGGGGTGTTGCTCACGAGTGAGACTGTCAAATTGGTGCGGCATCTGCAGCGATGCAGACACTTTACTTGGCTGTTGTAGTGAAGACAGTTGATCTATTTTCCCACCTTCATATGTAGCAGCCAAGAGAGTCTGGATGTCTGGGAAGATGCAGCACAGAGTAGAGCTGCAACTCCTCTGTATGGAAAGGAGCCAGTTGAAGTGGTTTGTGCTTCTGATCACAAGGCATTCTGGACGCCTCATAGGAGATGCGTCTCAGTACTAATGGGAGGTCACCCAGAACATGCTGGAGAGATTATGTCTGTTGGATGGTTTGGGAACGCCCCTGCATCCCTACTGGAGCTAGAATTGTTGGCTGGGGAGAGGAATGTGTAGGCATCTTTCCTGAGAGCGACCCAGGCCCAGATTAACAGAACATAGATGGAGCTCGCAACATTTTATTTGACTTTGAAAAGGCAACTTTTTCATTATCTGACATTTTGTACTTCAGACGATTGACTGATGAGTAGTACAAGTTAACCAGAAATGAAACTGAAGCATTAGTAGCTGTCAAACTGTGCAGCCAACTTCTCTGAATCTGAATATGTAAACACAATCTGAAGATTTATAAAGCTGTTAAATCTCCTCTAATTTGCATGGATTTAATTTGCCCATTCAAGTTATTTAAGCACGTCACTGTTTGAGAAATGGCTAATCCAAATGTAGTATTTTATTGCCACAGATTTGCAGTACTTCATGGAAACATCTGTGCCGATCCCATCCTTGAGTTGGCAGTGTTTACCGTCCTTCTGCCAGCTTCTAAATCAGCCACTTTATTAGATCCCCACCCATCCATTTGATGTACTGTTCCATCTGCCTCCCCAAATGCACAACAGTCTCTTTTTCTTGTGGCCCTTCCCCGACTTTGCACAAAGACTCATTCAAGGCTGAACTGAAGAGTAACTGAAACTAACGGGTCACACCAGAGCAGCTAGCAGCCTCAGGGCCCTTCTCTGTTTACAGAGATGACATGTTTTGTCGATCAGCCAGAGCCATATGACGACCCCCACTCCCACTACCACCCCACCCCACTCCCACTACCACCCCACCCCACTTTTGTGGATTCAAAAGCCAAATCCACAGAGGGACATGTTGTTAAGACTCAACCACTGGGGAGGGTAGAAGTGAATAAAGACATCTGTCTTGCAATCTGTAAACTCCACAAGCATTTCAGAGCTCTTAAAAAAGCTGGAAACAAGATGGCGTTTGACGAGCAAGGCTCGAGGAAGACAATAAGACCCACTGTTCGAAACTCAAGGGAGGGAGGGAAACCTGAAAAGAAAGAAAAAGATTTATTTAACTGTCCGATTCAAACAAATAGACAGCTGTACTCACATCCTCACCTCTGCACTCAGTCCTTTTGAGTCGCCTTAAAAAGCATGTTTTCCCTGTCGGCGCCTCCTGATAACTAATGTGATGTGATGTCACCTGTGTGAAACTGTGTGTTGTGATGATGTTTTAACTCCAAGAAAGCAATAACAGCCCTTCTCTCTTATTTCCAGCTAAGGATTCCTGTAGAAAAAGTGCTCCCTTGTGGCCATCCTGCTGTGAATGAGTTTCCAACCCCATCATCCTTTACAGTACCCCTTCCTCACCCTCACATTACCCCATAATCCAACCCTCCACACGCCCCTCCCTGCTCTGTGGAAGACGCTGGGCATTGCTATCAGTTTGACTTACTCTTTTGTTTTTTCATGCTGAATGATGCTTGTCAGTTGTGTGGGTTGTACAAGCAATTATTCGGCTTCTCTTTTTGTGCAAATTTACAAAATGCATTCCATGTTTGTTTTTGTTTTTTTAATATTTAGTGACTCTTTGCATGATGTGAGCTTTTAAAAAGATATTAACATACATGACTACTGTAGTGATGGGCAGAAATGTACTGAGGCTAAATGGAAACATGCATTAAAACAATGGGACTGAAGCATGAAGGATGAGAAATCTGGTTTGGATTTCAGACTTTACAAGAATAGACTGTTATTAATATGAAGGCAGATTGACTTTGAGATTGAAGAAAAGCAGTAGACTTATGTATTTTTTTAAAACCGCCTCCATGAAACTGTGGTGTCTGAAATTGCTGCATTTGAAGAAAATGTCTTGCTGAAGAAAAGCACACTTCAAGTAGTTAATCATTGGGTTTCTGATAGGCTAATCACTTCTTGCTTATTTGGTGACACCTGCGGTTAAAGTGGTAACAGGAAGTAGAGTTTTGTGCTACAACAAGCTCTCGTTGAGCACCTTCTTTTTTAGAAGTGCGACAGAAAAGCAGCCCGTGTCCGTTCTCTATCCGTTATTGTGCAGCCAAAAAACCTCGTCTTGATGTAGATATTTAAAATCTGTCAATTTGTCTCCTGTTATGTTGTTCAAATTGTTAGCAGGGAGTAAAGTTGCTTCTCTTGTAGATACATTTTTGATTAATCTCCTTCACAATAAAAGCCACCGTGTGCTTTCATCATACACTGTTTATAAAAGATAGGTGTATCTTCAGGATTTGAAATGTAAAGTCAAAGCGAAAGTGGATTACGTCTGCATTCTTTTCAATGGCCATTAGGGGGCAGTTCCTCCGCTGATAAAAAGAAGTATAATTGCATAAATGTTTAATACCTCAGTAAAAACGGTATAAATCACAATATAGGTTAAGTGAGATCTACTTTAGGGCAACAAATTATTACTGTATGAGCGTTGCAGTTTCTTGCGATTGCTAGTTTCCAAAATCCAATCCCAGTTCTTGTGGGCGGGACTTTACAAACCACTGATGTCACAGCAGCTATGGCTCTCTTTTATATACAGTCTATAATTTTAGTAAGTGAAGTTTTGTTTGTTTGTTTGTTTTTATGTGAAGCTTCAGCAATACAAGAGTCAACAACTCAGCTGTAACCAGATCAAATTCATACTGTATTACAGTTAGAATGTTAGAATGATAAGAAAGGTGCTTCCCGGCACTGTAAATTAATTGCAGAATGTAACCACATTACATTGTTTTGCGTTTTCTTTAAGAATTATAAAGACATTTAAACAATAAAAAATAAAATGAAGATTTACTTTCTTAGTGTCCCCTTGCTGATGTTGTTTCTCTTCAGCCTCATGCATGAACAGACATGAGCCTCCTCTCTTTGCCACTTCTCCCGTACCTCATTCATCGTCATGTGTTTTGTGCATCGTTGTATTAGCTTTCACATTTGCACTTTTAATGTTTTATACCCGAATGTGATGTTTTTTTACATACTATATATTAATGTTGTAAGTGCAATTGTAACTTTCTTTTTTCTTATTGTTCTCAATATGAAGGCACATTTTCAAAGTCAATCATCTTAATGTCCATCGTCCTGCAGGGACCAGTGTTATTTGTATCAGTGTTACGCATATATTAAAGACATTTTTAATAAAATAAAGGCCAATTTTTCACCATATATTATACCTGTGAACATAATCATTGTCTATGACAAACATTACTTTATTTTTAGGAAATTAAATCAAGGTTTATTTAATAAATGGATGAAATAAGTTATATTTCATTTATCAGAGGCTTACAGTGAACAAATGTTGGTGCCAGTAGGTTGTACTTGTGCGAGTTCATTGGCCAGCTGCTGTCCTAGCTTTGCCTAACAATTTTTATTGAAAGAAGATTTTTAGGTGTTTATTTCATGGCCCTCAGATCAAATAGGCGCCTGCTGACTTAGTTTATACTTCAAGGTTCAGGGTTACTTTTATCGCCTCTTGAAAGAGAGAATTGTCTTGAGTTGAAAGTACTCCTGCCTTAACTCACATAATTCCACATGATACCAGGGTCAAAGTACTTGAAGAGAAGATCCTTTCCTCCCTCGCAATCCTCAGCTCATTGGTCTGTGTGGTTTCACTTTCCTTTGCAGTAATCCCTGGCTCTGCACTGAGTAGGTCTTCAGCCCTCAAGCTTTGCTAAGGGACCAGCCTTTGTGGGCACTGAGTACCTCAAATGTGACCAGAGGCTCTGTGGACCCCCCCCTCCCCATCCCTGCAGGGTTTTCTTATACATTACCTGCTCTGCTATAATACGTGTTAACGTGTATGTGCTTCAATGCTGCTTTAAACTCACTTTGAGCAATCTAATCCACCATATGTTGCCTCTGCTTACGCTTACATGTTTACGTTTTGTGTTGTTGTGACTAATACCTTTTCCACTTCAGTTGTGATGGAGAAGACATGCACCTATTCGTTTATTTACATTTTTGTACACCTGAATGACCACAGGCAAGTCGTGGGATCGTAACACGGGCTGTACCTTTTATTTCACTGTTTAAAAAAAAAATCATGGCGTGGACACAATATAATCGGGTGTTTTATGTCTATAGTGTATTGTTTGAATGACTATGATCACTAAGATTTAATTCAAAACCTAAAGTTTTTCTCTCCTTGATATGAATCGCACTTCTGAATCTTTTATTTGTAAGCGTTTCTGCTTTGCTTCCTCCCTCTAACTGCCTGCTCTTTTCTCTTTGTCTCTTTAGCTTCTTTTAATCTGTCTTGACCACCTGAAGAGGGGATTGCAGCTTCAGCAAGAACTAAGCACCCTTTACCTCTTCCTGCTTTTCTCGCTGTATGAACCTTTTACTCTCCCCCATTACATCTCCCTTGGTTGAATATGGCCTTAATGTGGACTCGCATGGTATTTCTGACCACCTGAGGATGGTTAAAAGCTGGGCAGGTCAGGAACCGGGCACAATTTAAATCTGCTATCATGTCTTAATGTATAGAGAGACTCTTGTAGTTCATAGAAGTCGTCGGGTGGGACTCACAGAGGAAGTCATTATTTGACCTTTAGTTGAAATAAAATTGCTGTGACCTGCACTATGCACTCATCTGTTCAAGAGAATTCTCAACCCAGAGGCATTAGGATAAAATGACAGTGAATCATCGAGACTTGCTTTTAAACAAAAGAACAGAAGCACTTAAACTATGTGTAATGTGTTAAAGTGATACAGTACAATGAGGACGTCCTCTTCCCTTGTTTTCTGCACATCTAAATTAAGAGTCATAATCATGCAAGAGCCAAAGCGATGTTTATGGTGCCCATGTTTACACGTCACTGCTGAATACCATGGAGGTCACATGTCATGGCCTTTTACTACACATTGTGCTTTAATATTCACCTGCCTACTTTATATTTTGCATGCATCTCTCTCTCTCTCTCGTTTTCATTACTGCAGTGATCTTTGACCTGCTTGTTTTTAACCCTTAAATAACAAAGTTTTGCTATCCGTTTTCCTCCATTGCTGTTTTCTTCAAATCGGTGCATATAATTCATGTACATTTGCTCTGTCCTATGATTTCAGCTCCCACTTTGCCAAATGTTAGTATAAGACGGAGTTGAATTGAAACCCCAGATAGGAGTATTAAAAAATACTCGTGCATTTATATAATTTATAAGGATATATTTTGTGTATCGAAGTGGAGACTTGTTGTTTATTACCTATGATCTTTGGACGTGACTCTGAGTGTAACATTTTGGTGTCAGGAATTGCCATACATTTTTTCTAGTATCAGTCATCACCTCTTGTAGTCAGAACCTTTCCCACACCTCAAATGATTCTGGATCTTACTTTAGTTTGATTCCATTGATGTACATTTTGAATAAAAAAGGTGATCCAAACATTTGACGCGTCTGTCTGTCATTTTCAACAGTGGCTCTAAAACTGATGGCTGTCGCCTCGCAGCAAGACGGTGCTGGGTTCAAATCTTTCGTTGTAGAATGTAAATGTTCTCTCAGAGTAGGGTTGCACCGATACCGATACTGGTATCGGGTATCGGGGCCGATACTGTAAAATGTGTGTGTACTCATACTCGTAAAAGTTAACCGATACCATGAACCGATACTAACTTATTTCATTAATCAGAGGGTGGCTTGTCATTTCTGTTGTAGTTTTTTAGATTGGCCACTAGGGGGCCAATTATTATTTTATTTATTATTTATTTTATAATAATTATTTTGTTTGTTTGTTTACAATATGGACACTCTGCAATAATTTAAAAGTTCATTTTATTCTCAAACCTAATTTGTATTTATTTTATTCCAAACAGAAGTGTTTATTTATTATTTATTTTATAATAATTATTTTGTTTGTTTGTTTACAATATGGACACTCTGCAATAATTTAAAAGTTTATTTTATTCTCAAACCTAATTTGTATTTATTTGATTCCAAACAGAAGTGTTTATTTATTATTCTGAAAGCTCGAGACAGTGCCAATAGTTCAGTGATATTTTGTTAAATTACAATGTGGAGACTCTGCAATAATTTAACAGAAGTGCTTATTTTTCACTTGAAATTTTTTTTGTGGTCATTTTTATTAAGATTTTATTTTTTATCGGCAGAGAATAAAATAAAACCTGTCTTCCAATTCATTGCATTTGTGTGTGTGTGTGGTAGAAGTATCGGTTTTTGTACTCTGTATCGGCAAGTACTCAGATCCAAGTATCGGTATCGTATCGGTTTGAAA
The DNA here is from genome assembly GCF_963576455.1 of Neolamprologus multifasciatus. Taxonomy (NCBI): domain Eukaryota; kingdom Metazoa; phylum Chordata; class Actinopteri; order Cichliformes; family Cichlidae; genus Neolamprologus; species Neolamprologus multifasciatus. The sequence goes on from NC_140440.1 coordinate 34,064,117, forward strand.
AAATTGGTATCGTTGCATCCCTATCTCAGAGTGTTTTTTACATGGGCTTCGGTTCATTGGTGATTCTAAATCGACTCGTCTCTAAGTGTTAGCTCTGTGACAGATTGATCACCTGACCAGGGTCTACCTTGCCTGGAGTAGGCTCCAGCCCTCTCTGTGACTCCTATTTGGATAACTGGAAGGAAATGGATAGATGGTTCTCAATCTGTGAGGCGCAGACAAGTAGAGGAAAAAAAATAAATGAAACTAAAATGAAGGTTTTTTTTTTAAGGGAAAGTAAAATTGCACAATTTATTTAAACATATTTACTTATAAATGAATGAAACTAAACTACATCTTAGATGCCTTTTTAAGACAACTGATACAAACTGGGTTTTGTGACATTAATGGTTTTTGTCTTTGTTATTTTCACTTTCTTTGGTGACCACAGTCAAATCCTAAAGTTGTGTCTCTTCATAGGGTTCTTGAGAGAGATATGTGGACAGAAATGTTCGATTTTAATTAAAGAAAACTTACATAGATGCAAAAACTAAGCCTAACTATTAGAGACAAATCTTTTTGCAAAGAATTGTTTCATTTATATATTCTAAAAATGCTGTTAAATGTATCTACTGTAACATTCCCGGGGCTATTATTAGGCTACACATACACAGTGATAGCAAATTATAATGTCACATTGTAAAATACTGGATGGAAGAATAAATTCAGAGGAAAATATTGCACTTTTCCCCAGTTTGCCTCACTTTATGACTTGTATTTATCAGCTACAGTTACCAGTAGCTTTGCATATATAAGATGTTGTTATCACTGGTTGATTAGACCTCTATATTTAGTTGGGCGGAGCTTTGGTGGAAATGACATAAGCTAAATAACTTTAATGTCCCAAGACTTAACATAATGGTAATACCCACTCTTACAGATGGAGAAGTTGTTCTGTCCCACTTTGTCCTGAAGGAGGCAGTGTAAGCAAAGATGTGCATATATAAAGAAAGAAAGAACCAGTATGTTTATTACTGATTATACTATGGATTAAATTATTTAACCTTTTTAAAATAGTTGACCACCTGCAGCATTGAATTGCTGCTCATTCCAGCTCACTACCTGCAAAACCGTGCTTTCTATGGGCCTCCAAGTCTGGAGATGACATGACAAAACCAACATGGAATGAGCCGACTACATTACAGTCTTAAGTTTTCAAGTTCGTATTGGTCTTGCAGTTCTCGGAGAGGTGTGCCATCAACCCCAAATTCATTCTGCAACATGACAACAAATGAAAAATGCAACCGGAGTCAGAAAGAACTGTTTACAGTATCAAGCAAAACAGGACTGGTTCATACAGTCTGACACAGCCACAGAGATCATGTCTGCAGGATGGAGTCCATCCAGGATAATGTGAAGAGACAGAGGAGACAAGACAGACTAACCCCAGAGAAATGGCAAGTATAACTTCCTGTCAAGTACCTAAAGTTTGACTGTCTGCTATTGGTTGGACTTTATAAATTATTCATTCTGCACAATACTATAAATGTATTTTTTGCAATACTTATGTTCATTTATATGGCTAACATGGTGAATTTGGTTTTGCTTGTATCAACTGAACTATCTGAATGAAGAAGGGAGAATATTTATTCCCTCCCTGAATATTAAACCATGTTTTAACTAGAAGAAGTACAAAACTACAATTTCTATAAAATACTCCTACTTACATAAATATGAAAAACACTAAAATTCTCATATTATTATTATCATATTGACTTATAATTACACACTTAGTCAACATTAAAACCACACAGGTAAAGCGAACAACAATAAATTAAGTCGGTGACACTCCTCGATGGCAGCTGTCTCCCTCGGGAGCAGCAAGCACCCTGCAACACAGGAATAAAACCTCTGAGCTCCAAGATCAGGAGAAAGACTCCAAAGTTTTGGCCAAGCTTAAAACTATGCACATCCTGCTACGTGAGATGATTGCTTGTTTGTATATTGAAGAGGTTCGTTATCGTTTGGCTGACACCCATTTTAAGTTTGTCGAAATCTGGGGCCCTTTTCTCAATCATATTAATGGGAATTTAACATAAACTTTAACCTATTTGACTGCACTTTGTGTTTGTGTGAAACTGCACCTCTGCTGGACCCTGATTCCTTCCTGGACATGTTTCCCACATCTTCTGGTCTTGGTGAACTCTCTGTTGCCCTGTCTGAACTCACACAGAAGATCATCTTCTTTGGACAATGGTGTTTCTTTTGAACTTTTGATTTATACTGGCTAACTGGTGTATTTTTATTTATTTATTTATTTATTTTGTTTTTATTTTTTTCCTTTTCTTTCCTGTTTTCCTGTTTGGGTTTTTTTTTTTTTGTTGTGTTTGGTTTCTTTTTTTTTCTGTGCTTAAATGTTATTGTTTTTGAATCTTATGTCCTTTGTCTGGTGTGACGTTATGTAACTTTGAACTTAAAATCTTATAAATAAACATTTTTAAAAAAACCCACTATGCACATCCTTATTTTATTCAGCATCTTTGGTATAGTCAAGAATCCAGCAGAATCCTTACAGTCCTTTGTTTTTAGCACTGATTCATTGATCACACACATGAAATTTATGACAAACATTAGACCCAAACACTGATAGAAACTGATATTTATTTCTTCCATGGTGCACACAGGTAAGTCAGTCCATCACACCTCGCTGCTTTGTTGATCCTGGGATTGGTTGATGGCTGAAGCTCAAACAGGCAGAGTTCATTGAGCATTCTCTCTCCCCTTAAGCAACAAAGCAGAGCTGAGACTTTGCTCCCTTACCTGGGATCACTTGTCTTGATTTGCAGAAGTTGGCAATTCTCAATTTTGTCTTGAAGGTAGGAAAAACCTTGTGTGAGTGTGGGCTGTATACTGTCATCTTCAAGCGTCAGATGAGTCAGAGTAGCTGCACATCTCTCTCGTGCCTTCCCAGCAGCCTCAGTCCACATTTCCATACTTGTCGTTAGCATGGTTGTCCCTGCTGAGGCACGATGTCCCCTCTAATGGGACTTGAAACAGCTCTCTGGTTCACATCTCCCGTTCTGGAGCCACCTCTTCCTCCAGCAGCAGCTTGATATGTAGTTGCAGTCAGGGCCCAGATGCTGTAGCATCTAATGATAGACTGGTAAATGGTTCGCTCTTGTCCTTTGTCTTCTTCTGTAGGGCTCTGAGGAGATTGTCAGCAGGACCCTGCACAGGGCTGTTGTGGCCTCCATGTGCGCCTCACTGTCACAATCATCCCATTTGTGATGTCTGCTGAAGTCTAGATGCTTCTAGAAGTTTATATTTTGTTCCCCAGTCATGACTCCTGGCTTCTTTAATATGAGCTTCTGATTACAGTCAAAAGATTAATAGGGGCTGTACATTGGTGCTTGCCACTTAAACTGTGGGCATTTAAGGGACATATTGGGTGTAGCTGTCGGGTGTAGTTTACTGAGGTAGAAAACTCTGCTGTGGAGGCGATCGTGCTTTCTGATGAGTCAGTTTGTGGATATGAAACCTCCGGTTGCAGGCTGTGGTTGATAATGAATCACTGGAAGAGTCTGCAGGCACTGTGCGCTCCTCGTCATCGCTGTTAAATGGTGGGGGTGGAGGTGGAGTAGGTGTAGCCATTGAAGGGCCACAGTCAGGGTCATGGTCCATTCTAATACACCGAGGCTCTAACGAGAGATACAGACAAGAACTTTCTCTGTCAAAGCTTCTCATACTTCCACATATTTAATGCTTTCAGGTGATTTTGGACATGTTTTTTCTCTTGTATTCTATCTCTTGAATTTCTGTCCTTGCAGAAATCCAGAATGTTTTATCCAAACACAAAAAGCCCTGATCACTCGATCCTCTTCACATAAACCACATTTGGAGACAATCCAACTCTTGATTGGTGTTTTTCTTTATCAGACTTGTTTCCCCTGCTCACAAATGTCCAGTTTTGTCTATCTGACGGGCCTGATCTCTACTCTAGAGGCGATCATCACCACAAATCCAAAGTGTTTTTCACCATAATTTGATGGACAGTCAATTCAGCAAGGAGGACCCGGTCTTCAATTACTCTCTTTCCTTGAAAAATATTCCCAGTGTTCCTGGAACACAGCATTTACTCATCCCTGAAATCACCTTTTGAGTTTATTTCAGATCTCTCGCCATTTGAGGACAACGTGCTCCATTCCTAGAAATCCCCATGGAGATGGTCTGGGGTCCAAATAGTCAGGCTACTCATCTCTCAAATACATGAGGTTAGAGGCTGGAAAGCCTTCTTTCAAGATCAGTAAAAGCCAAGAGATCCCACTTCTGACACCAACCAAGCTCATTCTGGAAATCTGAAAGAAACCGAGACACACACAACCAGGTTGTCCTAAGTTGCATTTACCTTTGCAAAGGGATCAAACAACAGTAACAAGAAAAACAAAACATCGCAGCAGTCTGCATGACCTTTGACAAAAACCAACGGTAAGCAACACTGTGTATTAAAAGGTAATTTGTACATCAACATAGTGATCACATTTTGAACCAAAGATTTCAAATTTAGACTCATAAATCCCTGCTCGAGGTTTTCAGACCAGTTCTTGTGTCATTTCCCTGTTTCACTTAGCAGACCAATCATCTGATGCATTAAATCGTCTTCCTCCCGACTCCCAACCAGCCGTGGGAGATAACTGTCTGTCCCTGAGCCTGGTTCTGTGGGAGGTTTCTTCCTGTTAAAAGGAAGTTTTCCTTCCCAGAGTTGCCATGTGCTTGCTCATGAAGGTCATTTGAGGCTGGGGTTTCTCTATTACAATATAAAGCACCTTAAGGCGATACATTAAATTAAATTGGAAGTCTCTCAGTTCCTGCATGACTTTCAGATACTATTGATTATTCATTATTTTCTTTCCCAAAGGCCTTCCACTTGTTATTTGTCTTATACTAATTGTCCACTTTCCAACCAAGTTTTCAGCTAATAAGTCTTTGGGAATCACCCTGTTTCTGCAAAAATACTAGTATAGGTATGTCATAATTTGACACTTCTGTAGATTAAACTAAATAAATGTAAACAAATCAAATGTTTTCTTCAGCCTGGTGAACTATTGCTTTTGAACACCATAAAAATTCCAAGAAAGTCTGGATCACTGGAAGCAAAATACAAAGAAACGAGAGGAGGCTCAAGACTGTAGCAAAGCACTGCAAACACAAACCACGAGAGCCTGTTTTGTACGCTACATGTGCTCTCTAATAATCAAACGCAATGCATTCTGGGGCAGTGCGGTGACAGACGCCATGATTTTGCTGTAGCTGGACCAGAAAATGGATGCTTCCTGCTAGCTGAATGGCTAGCTGTAGCTGCAAGCTGTTTTTTGGTAACATTTTCAACTACACTTTTTCAGGAAAGAGTTAGTAAGGCAAACAGACCTACCAGACGGTTTCTTCTTAGGTCTGTTTTGACCCTTTAACTGTTATCAAAGAGTGTGATCAAGCTTTTGATGCGGGGCTGGGTTAGCTGGAAGCTACAGAATCAGTTAGCAGGCTAATGCTAGCACGATAATAATAATTGCCGGTTGATCGTAAGAATAAATGCGCTTTTTCCAGCTCAGTTAAAAGACAGGTGCACATGTAGATGGGATCAAAGGCTACACCTTAAGGTAAGAGCACTACACTGATATCTAACGAGAAACTTAAATGTTGATAAATGTGTTTAGCTTGTTCAACGTGTTTGCTTGTGAGGGATGGACCCTGCATAGGATGGAAGCTGTCGGTGTACTGCGTCACTATGTCGAGGCGACTGTGATGGCATGAAATCCAGCTGTTTTCTCACACTTTAACATCCATAATAGGCTTAAAATATAAATTACGGTATTTTAACATTTTGCCCATTCACGGATTTTGTATTTTAGACTCTACAGACCGTTTTCTCTGCTAACCGCGTGGAGTGTGAATGAACGCGTTACCTCCAGCTATTTGTGTCAGTGGAGCTACAGAAAGCATGTGATAGGGCGCGAGGAGAGAAGCTGTGGTGCTGTGAGAGAAAGTCAGGAGTGATGGAGAAGTGTGTGAGAATGGTGCAGGACATGTATGAGGACAGTGAGACAGGGATCTTCTCTAAACCCCTTCTTGTTACAGTGATGGTGGGCAGGTTAACAGATGTGTCTGGATAAGGTGTTCACAGATGACATTGTTATCTTTAGGGACCGGGTGGAGGAAAGTTTGGGGATGTGGAGGTATGGACTGATGAGAAGTGAAAGTCAGCAGAAGCATCACGTGTGTAAATGAGAAGAAGACAGTGAAGATACAAGGTGTAGAGGTTGTGAAAGCAAACAAGCTTTAATACTTAGGCCAAGAGTGCAGGCAGACTGGAGAGGGTAGAGATGAGTGGCAGAAGGGTAGTAAGAAGAGTGAAAGGCAAGGTTTACAAGATGGTAGTGAGAGCCGCTGTGATGTATGGTTCAGGAACTGACAGGAAGACAGGATTCGGAGCTGGAGGTGGAAGTGCTGAAAATGCTAAGATTTTCACTAGGAGGGACCAGGATGCGCACGATTACAAATGAGTATATCAGAGGACAGCTTGGGTTGAGCGATTTGGAGGCAGCATTAGTGAGGCAAGTCTGGGATGGCTTGAAAATGAGCAGAGGTGGGATCGTGGATATATTGGATACAGGATGTTAAATGTGGGGCTGCCAGGCAGGAGGATAAGAGAAAGGAGAAGGACATGTAGAAGGTTGTTGTGACGGAGGAGGATGGCAGGTGTAGTGTGAGGTGAAGGTAGATGATCCACTGTGGTGACCCCTTAATGCAGCAAGAAAAAGATGACTTCTGGTTATTTATGCTGAAACTGTAACACATACATTTGCCTAATCTGTCTGAAATCCTTGGCCCCATTAACAGGTATGGCCTGGATTTGACTTGGACGGTGCTGGTTATGGCAGAAGGGACGGACACTGGCGAGATGCCCTCCTTTGAGCCAAGTCCCAGTTCTGAAGCAAAAAAGAGACACATTTCTTCTGATGGCAGTGAGTGTTTATCTGGGTTGCTGTCATTTCCTGTTTCTGTTTTAACATGCCAAAGTTACTCCGGGACATCAGCCATCAGCGGAACTTAAATTCCTAGTTTTCCCCAGGATGTGATCATCAGATACAGCAAGTTTTCTGTGTTTGATAGCAGCATGATCTTAAAAACAGGAACAAAGACAGTGTCAAGTTTTGTTCATGAACGAGACCAAACCAAGCTGCTGTGATGCAGTCAAAACGTTTGATGAGAGAATAAAATAAATGTAATATTACTACTAATTTAAGATTTATTCTGTATCTTCCCATCATCCAACTCTAGCAAAATGGCCTCACTATGGACACGACAGTCTGTCAGTGCAAGTCTACTCAGTCCTTTATAATGGGGCTCTCACAGCTGTGCACTGGCCCCATGCAGATCAGAAGTTTTCACAGTTTATATTTACCGGGGGAAACTGGTCTGTGCGCCATTCTTGTTTAGGTTATTATCGGGCCGTTTAGATCGCTGCATAGGAGACAAAAGAGCTGAAGTAAAATTTGTAGGTCGCGCACACATAATCCTTCACTCTGCATAGCCCAATACCCACTCAGGTGGACACAAATGTGGCATTGTGAATCCCACATAGGTCATCAGGATATGTAAGCGCCACTCAGCACTGACAATAGTTAAGATAAGATAAGATAAAACTTTATTAATCCCTCGGGTGGGTTCCTCTGGGAAATTCGGTTTCCAAAAGCACAGCACCGACAGAAGTTACAGAGCGTGAGCAGAATATTATATATATACACAAACACACATATATAAATACAGAGACATATATAAATAAAATATACGAAGGGGATAAATAGAATAAATAGGAATAAAAATAAAAATACAAGTGAAATTGCACATTTAAAGTATTGAGGTCTGTTGCACTGTTGACTGTTAACAAAAGTATTGCACAAAAGGTAATTGCACAGTGAAGTGAAGAGGCGCTACAGCTTAGTTGTTCCCCTCTCCTTTGTCCTCCTGTTTCCCCTCCAGAGAGGAGTTAAACAGTCTGATGGCGTGTGGGACAAAGGAGTTTTTAAGTCTGTTGGTTCTTGTCTTTGGGAGAAGTTAATAATATATATATATAATAATTAGTTTCGATATTTTCTTTATTTTCTTCATCTCATATGTCATTGTACTGAATTTGAGCAAACCTTAAGCTTGATGCAGACTACTTTTAACAATTATCCACCTCACATCATAACTGACTAAGGTGCCTCTTCATATTAATATTATTTCATTATTAATGCTATTATCTTTTTTTATATAACAGCAATAGTATATTACAATATTTTATTTATATTTTATTTTGCATCCACCAAGGGCTGCAGGTGATCTGCAGTTTCACCCTTTCCCAAGCTGGAGACATTTTCCTTTTCACACACTTTCCTTGGCTGAACAATGACACGACCTTAATAGACCTTATGCATCTCTCCAGGGCTCGCCAAATCGCTAGCCCGACGTCCCGGAGCTAGCGATATCTCCGGTCGGGCGACCAAAATCTTAATAGACCTTATGCATCTCTCTATTTATTTAATATGTGTTTGTGTGAATTATGTATTTTCATTCATTCTATTCATTCTGGGCACGGTCTTCATCCCAACTATGTTTCATTGTTAATACCAGTTTACAGGTTGTTACAGGTTTGAATACATTACAGTTAAGCTCTAATTTAATTTAGCCTTTTGTTTATTTTACTTTTTTTCCTTTTGTATTTAGGTTTTTTAATTTTTTAAATTTTTTTTAATTTTTTTTTTGCCTGTCCCGTTTGGTTCTTTTGCCATCAGAATTATTGTAATTCCTTTAGATAATAATATTTATGTGTATTCAGTCGGGTCTGTTTTCAGCCCTTTTTAAACTTCAGTCGGCTGATAACACAATCCGGTTTCTGTGATCTCTACTTTGATCTCTAATTTTCAGTTTTGATCGCCCATGCTTGGAAAAGTCTATACTCTTCCATTGTTTGTTAATGCTTTTACTTTTTCTGTCTCTCCCTTTCATCTGTCTGGGTGCTGGCAGCCAATCGTTCTGTGTCGGAGGTTCTCTGCGTCTTACAGTCACGTGAAAAATGTCCCTCTTTTCCACACTCCCAGTTATGTGGTGCTAAAGCCACTGCTTGGTGTGTGTAGCTCTGCCTCCACCTCTTGCTCTTCCACTATGCATTCCTCTCCCTTTCTTTTTGGATTAGTCCTGCTCCGGCTTGTTGTTTTTCTAAACATTTCTCATCAGGTGTTACTTTTGCTTGTTTATTCTCCATCTTCAAAGATTTTGCTGGGCCGTCACTGGCACGCTTGACTTCAGAGTGGTTTACTGATATGGCCTTCGACTTCACCCTAACGGTGAAGCGGTATCAGTTTTATGAGATCAACCGTTCTCCTTTGTCACTAGTACGTGAGCCTCAGCAAAGAAAACAAAAATGGAAGTAGTTCAGCAGCGTATTGTGCTGTAAAATCAACTTACTTCCAGAGACACACACACACACATAGACATTTGCGTGCTAATTTGTCACGAAGTACTTCCGGCTACCTCTAAAACCAGTCTAAACTTAGTTCTTTTTGGCGAACTTAAACCTATTTTGTCACACGCGTTTCTTAAAACCTTCTCGGCGGTTTTATACATCAAAATAGTGTTTCTCACCCTCAGACGTCTCACTGGTGGTTCGGATCGCCAGACTGAATCCCACCGCCGTGGACCAGACTATAAACACCGGCACGGACCCGAATTCACGTCCCGTCTAAGATGGCTGTGCACAGACTTCGGTGCTGGCTTCCCACGGCGTCAGGAATCAGTGCTGGATCCTGGAACAGTCACAGATAACAGTTCTGTTCTCAACGTCTTCAGCTGAGAGTCAGAGAGCGGAGACACACACGCTGCAGGGCGGTCACAGAGCGCTCGCACCAGAGTGATGTGCGCTCTGTTCTTGCACTTGTCTGTATTTATATACAAAAATAATACAACAGTGAATACGTCTATTCATAGATAGAGGAATGTTAGTGCGTATGTATGTGCGTATGCAGGTGTGTGTGTGATTCTGAAGGACGCGGCCCTTCTTCTTGTTAGGAAGCGCAGATAAAAGTGTCCAGCTGTCCTCCTCCTGATAGGAGTGAAACTGCTTGTTCAGCTCTTATCGCTGTGGGAAAGAATTTCTAAAACAGAAACAAGTCTTGTAGTGGACGACAGTCTAAGTCATAAAAAGGTCATCCTGCAGTATTCTATCACATGTAAACTTACATCATTAAAAGCTTATACTGACTACTGAGTACACTTTTCCATTGACATGCTCCAATGTCACTACAGTGGCAGCCTCAGTGGTTCAGCCAGCACTGACTTTTACAGACTAACAATAATGAATTGAATTAATAAGATCACTAATTTCATAGTGATCCTGTATCCAATCATCGACATTGGAGTGCGCACACATCGAGAGTTCAGGAAAGTAGGAGCTGCTGTTATTAATTGTGTTTAATAGCACAATTACAGCTGCCAGCACTACTGTTTAGATAAATGCAAAGTTCAGCAGAGCACACAGCTTATGTGCTGATTAAATCTACCTCAGCAGGCTCACAGGGAGTAGCAGAGGAAACCTGAGTCAGGTGTGTTTTAACGCTTCAGGTTTCAGCAACATTGCAGCTCTCTATTTTGAAAGTATAAAGACAGTTCTGTGTTGTTGTTGTTGTTGTTGTTTACAGACCAGGGATGCAATAGGTGTATGTTGTTATCCTGCAATGACACTATCTGTAAATAAGGTGCTAGTGTGTTTTTTTCCTTTAATTTTTATCATTTCATTTTGAAGATGCAGGCAGACATGTAGTCAGATCACACAGCACTATTTAACATACATCTGACATGCATATGTAAAAATCCATTATGAAAAATGTTGCCATTTGTTTTAAATGACCAAATCGTTTGGTGAAATTAGCTAAATGTAGAGCGTCAAAACTACAGTTAGTCTGAAAACCTAATGTGGCTTAGCTCTTCACACCATTAACATGTTGTGCACTAGCTCTTCATATGTTTATGAACCTGACAATAAATGCCACTAGGGATGCACCGATACCGATACTGGTATCGGGGCCGATACTGTAAAATGTGTGTGTACTCATACTCGTAAAAGTTAACCGATACCATGAACCGATACCAACTTATTTCATTAATCAGAGGGTGGATTGTCATTTCTGTTGTAGTTTCTTAGATTGGCCACTAGGGGGACATCCCGCGCTAAACAGGCACATGGTTAGGCGAGTGAGACTGGCGGCTCCAGATAAAAAAGAGAAACTGGAGGCTGCTGTAGCTAGGCTAAACAAAATGTCAGCAGTGTGGAACAGCCAACTTTAACTCAGGTTTTGGAAAAGCGATGAAAAATGTCAAGAGAAAATCCACGGGCAGTTTAAATAACAGAGGCTCGACTCATTTTATCGCTCTGGATGACCAGCCAATGCCGGTCGTGGAAAACATAGGATTGCACCGTCTTCTCAGCATACTCGAGCTGAGATATGAAATTCCCAACCGCCCACACATCAGGGAGATAATGGTGCCAAAACTGTCTGAAGAGGTAAAGACAAGCAGTGTGTGCGCGATGTCAGTCCTCGGTTTAACGGCGCAGTGGACTGATGAGGAGTTTGTTCGTCAATGCCAAATACTTTCGTTATTTTGTTTGTTTGTTTACAATATGGACACTCTGCAATAATTTAAACGTTTATTTTATTCTCAAACCTAATTTGTATTTATTTTATTCCAAACAGAAGTGTTTATTTATTATTCTGAAAGCTCGAGACAGTGCCAATAGTTCAGTGATATTTTGTTAAATTACAATGTGGAGACTCTGCAATAATTTAATAGAAGTGCTTATTTTTCACTTGAAATTTTTGTGGTCATTTTTATTACGATTTTATTTTTTATCGGCAGAGAATAAAATAAAATCTGTCTTCCAATTCATTGCATTTGTGTGTGTGTGTGTGTGTGTGTGGTAGAAGTATCGGTTTTTGTACTCTGTATCGGCAAGTACTCAGATCCAAGTATCGGTATCGTATCGGTTTGAAAAAATTGGTATCATTGCATCCCTAAATGCCACTGTAATTAACAATAAAAATAAGTTAGCTCTCTGTTTTATAAAAGATGTCTTTATTATGTTTTTTTGTAAACATCTGTGATCATATGGGTCCCTTTTGTTTGTCATTTTATTGCAGGAGAGGAGCCCATGAGAAAAATGCCTTTGACAAAATTTGGTTCCAGACCTCGATTTGAGCCGGTGCACTTCGTAAGCGGCGGGAGCAGCGGAGGAACCTACACTGATGAGAAGGAGAACGATAAGGAGCGCAGGAGGAGCGAGCTGTACAGTCCGAGGGACTCTGAACACTTTTCGTACAACAGCGGCAGCAGAGCACAGGGATCCTCCTCAATGAGGCCCGCTTTTGACAGAGTGCCAACATACACATCTGACTCCTGGGGGTCCCACAGGGACCGAGAAAGAGACAGAGACATTTCTGCAGGTAGTGGGTTGGGTTATGGAAGTCGTGGGTCGTCGTCAAACTTCTTGGCAAAAACGCAGCAGGAGTACACAGCAAAATATGAAGCCCAAAACTTTCGGAGTTCAGACTCTTACTCTCAGCCGCCCAGGTACAACGGGTACGGGGGAGGGGGGCGATCGGGAGGCTGGGATTCGGGACGTCAGGGTTTGGGCTACAGCCATCAAGACAGGCCGTCATCGAGCAGGCTGTTCAGCAGAGTCTACAATAGCCCGGGGAGGAGCAGTCCTAATGTTTCTCTGTCGGGCTCTTCGTTGCAGCCTCTTCCAATATCTCAGCCAACATTAGATGAGAAGCAAAGGCTGATTGCCAATGTAGCATCTGCACTGGCTGTTGCTTTTAGGGACCCTATGTACATGACTGGAAGTGACTCACCAAACTATAATTTCATGTTGAGCCGTAGCATCCAGGCCTGCAAAACCAACCCCGAGTATATTTATGTGAGCCTGAAGGATATTCCTCAGGCTGATCTACCAAAGAACAAGAAAGTACCGACAGACGGCTACGCCTGTGAGCTGAGATGCCAGGGTGTGTATCTCGCTACTGGATACTCCGGAAGTAAAAACGGGGCAAGAGACAGAGCCTCCGAGCAGGCTGTAAAACTTTTCCTGAAGCCGGTCGAGGTTCGTGTCGTGCAGCGTAAATTCAGACACACTGTAGTTAATGACATGGTCGTGTGCCAGCTACACAGCCCAACACCAGCGTTTTTGCCTGCACTCCGCAACCCGGAAGATAAGCCGACGCCTAGCTCCAAGGGCCAGTACGAGCCTGACAAGCGTAAGCACTGGACGGAGTTTGTGGTGTTGGACAATGCTCACGACGCTATCTGCATACTGAACAACTCTGCAGCTTTTAATCGCATGAAGATAGACTATAAATTTGATCTGCTACCCAACAGCACTACATGGCTGTGCAGCGTTTTCCTGCAGGACGAGCTGGTGGCGCAGGCGATGGGCACCAAAAAGAGCTCTAAGCACGCAGCGGCGCAGGAGGCGGTCAGAAAACTTCGCCTGAACCAAGCGCAACGGCAGCAGCAGCAGCAGATGCAGCAGCAGCTGCAGCAGCAACGACAACCGCAGTCTCAGTACTCCAGAGGAAATATTCAGTCAGATTGTGGTGGACGATTCGGGCAACAAGGTGGCAAAAAGAAGCTGAGCGAGCTGGTCATCCTGGAAAACTCTGACAATGCGATCTGCATTATTAACGATACCGCTCAGTTTAATAAAGTGACTGCTGATTACAAGTTTACAGTTCTGCCCGATCATCGCTGGAAGTGTGAAGTTTACTTAGAAGGACAGTATGTCGCAGCAGGAATCGGGCCAAAGAAAATAGTGAAGCACATTGCAGCGATGGAGGCTTTAGCCACACTGAGACAGACGCAGGCTGTGGTCAAATCCAACTTAAGAAAGGAGGGTCACAGCGACGCCATATCACGCTCTCAGATCATGGGTCGCTCGGGCGAAGAGGCCACGAGGCAGGAGATAAAGGAAGACAACATCGGAAACCAGCTGCTCCGGAAGATGGGCTGGAAAGGAGGCGGTCTGGGCCGCGACGGGGATGGAATCGCGGAGCCGATCAGAGTGAAGGAACAGTTCTCGAGAGAGGGTTTGGGTATGGACACGGATAAAACCGCGAATCAGCTCAGCAAGCGCGACATCGAGGACATCATCCGGAACTACGCCAGTTCAGAGCGCCAGGACGATCTGCGCTTCTCCACCGACCTCACCAATGACGAACGCAAACAGATCCACCAGATATCGCAGAAATACGGGCTGCGAAGCAAGTCGTACGGACAGGGATGGCAACGCTTCCTCGTCGTCAGCCGCAAAGTACACAAAGACCAGCTCATTGGTCAACTTCTACAGGAAGGACAGGTGGGCCGATACGAGCTTGTGAAACCTCAGGCCTCACACTAATTTGCATGATAGGAAAAATCGTATATATTTTTTTTTAAAGGACGCATTCATCGTCTTGGACTTGAAGGCAAACTGCACTCAAGCGTACCTGCTGTTTGTACTATGTTGCAAATTTCCAGCACATGTTAATAAACGAGAATCTTTCAGGTATCTGGTGGTTTCAGCATTCCTTTGCCATGAACTATATTTTCGCTCTAACAGGGGCTGTAGGATGGATTTTGTCTTTTTGTCTCTCCTGCTTTTCCACATGAGCTTGTGGTCAGTGCATTGTGGTAACATATCCTAATGACGCTCCTGTTAATGCAATTCTTTCCAGTTTAAAAAAAACAAACAAATTTAGGCTTTTGTCACCTTTTGTTTTGTTCTGTGACTATTTAAGAAACCTGGCAGAATATGCAGCTTTTCTCACTGCTTGTTTGTGAACATTGGTAGACAGTTAACTCATCAAAGACAAGGATTATAGCGGCATTAACATCAAACTGTAGCTAGGTGCTCATACCAGTCCCACTGTAGTAATATGGCATCTGTATTCAGCAATACCTGCAATGTTGTTCGCTATTTCAGAACATGGAGATCATTTTACAAGAGCTGCATCCATGAGCAGAAAATCGTCACATTGTAAGCTGTGATCTTTGTTAATGTCAGATGTGTTGGTTTATGTGAGTACAGTCAACGTGTCTGCTTGTTTTCACAGCTGTAATGACTGAATAAATTAAAACTGAGAATCATCAAAGAGGCTGAAATTAATTCAAATATTTTGTTCTTCTGGGTTAAGAAATAAGTAGCAAACAAATGGTGTATATTTATTTTTATTTACAAGAAAATGTACAGTTTGTTACATGGGTTACCGGTGCAAAGGTTTATAATCTGAAAATGGACACCATCCTGTTTAAAACAGTGTAATCAGCTTTTTATGGCAGCTGATTTCCAAGATTGTAAAATAGCATAGAAATGTTTACACAGCTTTAAAAAGTCAGCATTATGAAACCAAGTTAAATGCTTGGACAGGGTACTAAATATCCTTTCTCTGTATTGAAGAGGGACATTTGTGTTTAGGTTTTTTTCCTTTTAAATCAAAGGCATGGCTTTACAAGAAAAGCTGAGAGAGAAAATGACCCCCAAAAGGCATCTGCTGAGTTAGAGGGATAGATGTCTATGCCGGGTTAATTTTCGATCCCTCTTAAAGGCTTTTGATAGGCAGAGACAAAACCAAGAAGAGTGAGCCCCAAAACACCCAAGAACAGCTTTGCTTTTTGTAAATATGAGCTGCCAGTATCTACACAGCAAACCACACAGCAAGCACATCTAAGTATCTGTCGCCCTATCATCCGACCACATTACTTCATGTATGAATAAATGGGTAGAAAAGTGACAGCTGAGAGAAGAGAGAAAAAAAAATGTTGGGGCATGTAGCAAGTAACCCGGATATAACAAGGTACATTAACTTTTACCAAACATACGCTATTGCCCAAGGACAGCATTCAGCAGGAGTGAATGCCACAACACAACGGCATACAAACTTTGCAACAGTTAGGGGGACAAATATACCAAAGGATTTTAAGATGTGTCAATTCATTTTGGTGAGATCGGTCAATTTTCTTGATCAGTGTTTTCTTGTTACTGGGCTGGACACTGTTCATACTCCCAACGACAACGGGGGTCAACAGTCACGCCAACTCTGTTCAACAATAGCGGAAACCCTTTTCTCGTACTCCCGTTTGTTTTCCTGGTAGAGCTGGGCTGCTTGGCTGTTGGCAGGACTGTTTGGGTTTGGCTCATCCAGTAAAGACTTTAAATACACAACAGAGAATGCCTGTGGGTTAGGTTTCTAATAACATTTTATGGCATAAGAGTCAGAGCTGCGTACTCATTACTGTAAGGCGGCAGGATACCTGTATTGAAGTTAAGATTGAAGACACATCGTAGGTTGGACTCCAACGATTCTGAAGAATATCTAAGCATATGCTGCCGTCTGCATACACTGCAAAAGAGCATCGGAGACCACACAATGTTAAAACTTTAGGGCGTGATTATTTTAACATCAATAAATATCTCAAACTCAGTATGTTGGTAGATACCATTTGGATGAAACATTTTGGAGACAAATCTCACTGTCGGAGGTTTATTTGGATATTCCTCTGTGAATTCAATGGTAAGTTTGAAGGTTCCTGAGAGAGAGAAGGGACGGCACAACGAGAATTAAAATACATAACAAAACAGAATTGTTTGGATATAGAGAACCATGTATATTGATGGATGATCTGATATCGTCGTGTTGGTGTTGTTCCCAGATCATCATGAAAATGTTGTTCCAGGTTCAACATTGCAAGTGACCAATCACATTATTGTGACGTTATTCTTTTGTGCACCAACCCATTCGTGCATTTATGAAATTCCAATGTTGCACGGACAATATCAATTCTGCTTAGCGTTTATTAAAGGGTTAGGGTCAGGGTCCGTTGATCGGCGGACAGAGGCGGTTTCTCGCAGCTTAAGTACAGTTTTTTGTTTTACGCCGGTTTTTCCCGAAGTCGCGAAAGTATGACATCACAACATTCTGATTGGTCACTTGCAATGTTGATCCTGGAACAACCTTTAGTATGATGATCTGAGAACAACACCAACACGAGGATATCAGATCGTGCTATATTGATGGTGATTGACGGTGTCTTCTCTGCCTTCTTTTATTCTTGTTATTAATGTTTTTCAAATATTAAAAAGTTTAAGATTAATAAATACATTAAATTTAATCAATGCATAATGATAAACAGTTGTTGCTTTCTGGCCAAAAAAAAAAAAAAAAAATCTTCCACTAAAATATACTCAAAACTGTACCAATCGATATGATCCAACTACGAAAGCTCTATGCTTAACAGTCATCGTGGTTTATTGCTGAGTTAATGTCAGGTCAGCGTTGGGAAGATGCATTATGTGGATGCAAAGGGCTTTACGGACATCTTACCATCTTCAAAAGGTGTTCCCTCAGGTCTACAAAAGAGGAAACAGTAAAGGGGATAAATCACCTGCAAAAATGCACTTTTCAAAACAGCCACAAAATGTCTGATATAGCTTTTAGTAGAGCAACTTACCCAAAAATGACAGCATTCCATACCATGATATTGTTTTCTGATGGGGCTCCACTAACTCCAGCTGGAGGGTCCTCTTGCAGCCTGACAGATGAAATGGACACAGTTATATCACAGATAAAGAAAATGACTCAGTCAGTCAGTTGTCAAAGTCTTTACTATTATTACCTCTTAGGCTGGTCATTAGGGCAGGCGAGTTAAGTATTTAAAACTGGAAATGAACCTCCTAATGTATTAATCTTAAAAGGACTCTGACACTACATATTTACCAATAACATACACTGTGCTTGGCAATTATATATATATATATATATATATATATATATATATATAATTCCACTATTTTCCGTTTCATTGTGTTTCTTCTTTTGTGTAGCTTTACCTTAATGAGATATTTTACAGAGCTACTCGGCTTTATTTAAGCCATGTTTTTATGATGATGTTTAATGTTTCTGCTTGCTGTAAGACAGAAACTTAAAACTTTTCAAAGTAATGTTTTGAGGCAAAAAACAAAAAGAGTCCTTTCAAAAACACATCTGAAGTGCCATTACAGCCACTACCTGTCTGATTTAACCAGTTCAAGTTCATCCTATTATTCACGCTCTTGAAGTATGCTGAAATACTATAAATATCGTGTTACAGTGGCCCAGAAGAGATTAGATTTTGGACCTTGTGACCACCAGTACTGTGTGGTTGGACCATACTGTGCAGGTTTTTAGTGGCTGCATAGCAGATGGTTTCTGATCTTCGGGTTCAGGTAGCCCTCTGTCAAGGCCCAGGGATAGAAGGTCTCCCAGATCAGTGTGTATATGAACAGTCTATCTAAACGTTTCACCTGGATTTGAAGGGCCACCTGGCTACTCGCTTTGACTACAAGTTAGAAGCGCATCCAACTGAAATCATATTGAAATATTGCTGTTTACAGTTTAGGCTAAATGTCGATGATCATCTCAGTTAGTACTACGACACCTAAAATAAGCCGGGACTCTTAAGTTGCACTACCTGAACGTTACTACTCCCGGATGTCTTGCTAACACCGGTGTCAGCGCCCCGGCGTAATTATCTTTACAGATCAGTAGCTTACCAGTCAAACATTCGTTAGTACTACCCGAATCTTCACCCACTTATGATCATCTCGTGTTTTTAAGACCCTGAATTTTATTGTTGTTTAATAGCGGTGTTGTAGTTTTGATTGCCGTTTGGGCTAACGCTAACAAGCTAGCGGCAGGAGGCTAACCTTAGCTACTTCTCTGTTGTTTTCCTTTCGCTTACCGTTTAAAATCTCTCATTAAACGTCGTCTTGCTGGAGTTGACATCTTGATTAAATGGAAACCTAAATCGTTAACAAATACCTAAGCGGGTCAAACGTGATGAAATGCGTGTTCTTTTTTTAATCGGTGTATTATTTTAACTCTTAGCTGGCTAAGCTAAACGATTTGCGGCTAGTTTGTCAAATATTTGGCTGCCCCTCTCCAGTATAACGACTGTACCAAATACCCAAAAGGGAGACCTCACGCCGCTTGCGTTGAAATTAGTAAACTGTACAATCACATAAAGCCAAATTAAAAAGTGGATACAGAATAAAACTTTTGGATGTTCCTGTACTTGTACGAATATGTTGAAGCTCGTTTTTACTATCGCTAGAGCGTTTTTATGTAGGTTGGTGGAACCCGTCTCTACACTTGAACTATCCCAGCAAAAATTACGTCATATGTTTGCACCCACATTAGTTGATTAGGACGCGCTAACGCCTCATAAATGGGCCTATCTTCTGTTTGTCGTCCTGTTCAGTACTGACTTTATTAATTTACTGATCTATTCGATGCATACCCAGTTAGCTCTGTTACTTTAGGTGTAACCCGTGCCTAAGACATTGAGATTTAATGTACAATACTTACCAAACACCACTAGATGGTGCCTAGTTCCCAAGTGTTGTATATAATACGCTACAGCAACCCAAAACAGGATAGCCTTAAACATATGTAAATGATAAATAAACATAAGCGTGTAATGTATAAGGCGAAACCATAAAAGATTGTAAGGTCAGATAATAGTAACTAACAATCACGAGTTAACCAATCTAGAAACCAGTCAAAAAGTAGTGTTGCCTCCTGCCGAACATGGCTTTCCCATATGGTCTAGCGGTTAGGATTCCTGGTTTTCACCCAGGCGGCCCGGGTTCGACTCCCGGTATGGGAACTACTGTTTTTGTCTCAAATTCTAGTAATTAGGCTTTTAACGATGATTTGACATTGGTAGTAATACAAGCAATACATAAAACCATTCAGTAATTTTTTGCTATTTGATACGTCTGGCACAGCATGCGGTCAATATTTCCAGGGAATCGACCCCGCCCGTCAGGGAGTTTTCGTCAGTTGCTCTCATCTCACAAGGGCTTGGACATTCCCGGAAGATGCCTGTTCCCACTTTATATCTCCATGACGCCTGTCGTAATATTAACAGACTAAACTAAACCCCAAGTTTCGCGTGTAACACCGTCATTTTCTCTTTTCTCAACTTAATTTTTAAGTACATTGTGTCTGAAGCTGTGGGTTGTCTGTAAAAATCGCACCTGCGACTTCGTAACGGTATAAGTAAAATTAATTCACTTTTAACGTGTAAATAACTTGAAAAAAATCCAAGTTTGCTGCGCATGACACACGTAAATGACACTTTTCCATGACGTGTATAAAACGTATGAACCATTTTTTGCCGTTTTTTTAAACTAAGAAACTTTTTTAAAAACGCCTTTTAGCTCTTAAACCTCTTCCGTCTGCTTCGGACTCGCGTACTACTACCACGCTTTGGGAAAACTTTGGTGCCGGGCCAGCTATTTCCCAGGAAAATGTGACTGTTAGGAATTCCCCACGCATCAGCCCCCGCCGGAGAAAACCTCGACCTTGTGTCAGCAAGCACACGAAAGCAGCGGGAGGGTAAGCTGACCGGTGACTGTGTGATGATGTAGCTGTAGCACCGTAAAGTCTCCAACTCGCTCCAGGGATGTTTTTCTAACGTCGCCGCTTTTAAAAAAATAAGAGAACAGCTTCTTACTGGCTATACAAAGCCGGGGAATATAATGTACTGATAACTTCTGCTGGGGTAAGTACATCTGGGATTTAAAAGGCATGTTTTACAGTAATTGCTTGTTTTTTTTTGTGACTAACAGCGTGGGTGCTAACGTTGAGATCGCCTTAATGTACATTTTTCTTTTTATGGATACAGGAAATAATGTGTTTTGTCACCACATGTAAGCATTTATATACTAAATGCCTTTAAATGCACTCTAAAGAAACACGACTGAACTGATATGATGTACTAGAAGCTGGCACACGACCTGCAGGGCTTTGCTCTGCCTTGCTTTACTACTCCATAGATTTCTGTGACTCCCCTTTGTGTCAGTCAGCTGGCATGTGACTACATGGTGTGATGGTGTGTGTCTGTATGAGTGTGTGAAAAAATGTTCAGATCAGCTATAACAGAAGAGTACCAGGGCACTTTTTCTGTCTCCACTTTTGTTTTACTAGATGAGAGTTTTCATTTTGTCCTCCATTATGAAAATATAGCCTTGACCCCAGGTCAGCTGCACTAACTGTAGGCCTAGAAAGTGTGGAAATTGAGAGTCTGTGCATAACTAGCCAGTTAGAGCAATATTCAAATTGGCATATCTTCTATCGCTGACTGCAATTAAGTGAGATTACAGATGAAATGACTGCTCATTTGAATAATTTTCTAAGCATGAATGTCATTTTTCATGTCTGCAGTCATGGTGAGCTGCTTGTCTTTTCTTGGCCTTTCTGTTACATTAGATCAGAGCTGTTTAAATGTGTAATTTCAACTTCGGCTACGAAATTATGTACAATTTTCATAATTTCCTGAAATGTTCTTGAATAAAATACAAATA
Organism: Neolamprologus multifasciatus; assembly: GCF_963576455.1. Classification (NCBI taxonomy): domain Eukaryota; kingdom Metazoa; phylum Chordata; class Actinopteri; order Cichliformes; family Cichlidae; genus Neolamprologus; species Neolamprologus multifasciatus. The sequence goes on from NC_140440.1 coordinate 34,085,568, forward strand.
TATGCTATGAGAAAGTATGTTGTACTGAAACACCCTGAGGTTTCCTCACAGGGGTCTCTCTGTCTCTGCAGGATAGATGAATGTTTACTGGTTTACACAAATATAGATCCGGCATGCTTGACAGAAGTGTTGATCAACCCTATTCTGTAGTGAGTCTAAATGTTTGCCAGATGTTTACATTTTTGCTCTGAGATGCTTGTATCATGGGAGCGACAAACACCGTCTGATTGGCCGGCCCGTTGGAGCAGGAGGCCGTGACGCAGAGGGAAGAGGTGGGGGGATTTAAGAGCTTTTAGTCTGACGGCCCCACTAGAGACGGGAGCAGCTGGACCCACCAGTCCTTCACCCACCCCTCTCCCCTTTAGACTTCCCATGGTGGGAACACTGGCAGAGAGGCTTGTGGATAATTGGAAACTTCAATCCACTGAAAGCAATTATCCAGAACAAGACTTTCCAAATATACTCCAGTGTGGAGTCTTGTTTGTTTCAAACATGTGCTCCTTGTTTTAGGAACATCTTGCTACGCTGCTGCCCACACTTTGCCCCTTTCCTCTCTGCTTTTCATTGCTTTAATGTTGCAAGGCTTCATCTGTGTGGACTTGAGCACTCTGCGGATAGAGTACTGTGTGGTTTAGGCTAAAGCAGTTCCTGTTAGCCTTCTTATCTTGCGACAGTGATGTCACCATCAGCAGCCTGAGCAGCTGAGGAGTCTGAAGATGACCGAGGACAACAATGGAGAGTCCTTGTGTTTCTTTAAGTGTTGAAGGGCTCCTCAGACATCAGATATGTCTCCCTGCCCAAGATGTACCCGGCCTGGCTTAATGGGCTTCTGGATATTGATTTAACTACACAAAAATAAGAACTGAGCTCTTATCCCATTTAGAAAGCAGCACTCCAGTTTCATAATAAGCTTTCAGAGCAGCCTTGCTGCAGAGAGGGAATATAGTAGCTTTTTTTGGTTGCAAGTCGGTGTATGTGGTAATCTTTGAAAACAAGTCGAACTTCTTACAAATCTCAGAGATGTTTGAGTATCAAGAGCTAATATGAAGTTCTGTTATCTGGTGCTTTCATGCCCACACATGCAATTTCAACCTCAATAACTGCGTAATGACTCACAATTTCTCATGGCCACCAAATCTGCTCAATGATCCTTGCTGGTAGGTGTAAATTAATGCCTTAGAAATAACCACAAGATGGCAATGTTCATATGCTAAACAAACAATCATATGGGAAGGCTGAAACCTCAAATGACTTGCATAAATGCAGGAACTGACTTGTGAAAAGAGAAACAAAACTGTTGAACTTCCGCCTTTTTTCCACATGTAGAAAAATACCCACGTCTGTCTGTTTTCTGTTGAAGGCTTGCAGGGGAACTGCTGATTGCAAAGTTCCTTAATTGTATGCTACTGTTGAACCAGCCCAAGCTGTTGACACCTGAGTATCACCTTGTCAGACACGTTTGATTGCTAGGCAGCAGGAGCAGCAATGAACCACTGCCATTGGACATGACGTCAGAGAGAAAGGAGAGACAGGGGAAATTCCACCTGTAACCTCGTTCTGCTCTTATGCTGCTTGCCTCACAAGCATGTGACTCGGTTTAGTCATTAGACCTTGGTTTCTTCATGGATCTGCATATTTTGTATGACGTAAAGCACTGATAATGACTAGAACTATATTTAGGACAACTAGATTGTGTAATACGAGTATCTAGCTGTGATACTTGGAAGTTAGGATGGGTTAGTTTTGTGAATTCTGCCATTCAGCATCATCGTAAAACCCTATGATTAGCTTATTTGTTAATTATGAAAATGCACATTGGGGCACTACCAAATCCTTTGTGTTTCAGCCAAAACAATACTGTGCACATGTGGCCAACATCAGTAGCAGACAGGTGAATGCAACCACATAGCTGAAGAGATAGATAGACTCACTTGTTACTTTATGAAGTACATCCGTTTAACTGTTTGTTAACACAAAATATCCAATCAGCCAATCACGTGGCAGAAACTCAGGTTTGTATTTACATGCATTTAGGCATGCAAGATGATCTGCAGCTGAAGTTGAAGCCGAGCATCAGAATGGGGAAGAAAAGCAATTTAGTGACTTTGAATGTGGCGTGGTTGTTAGTGTTAGATGGGATAGGATGGTCTAGAAGTTCTCTAGGTGACAATGCTTTGTTCTTGTCAGAGGTCAGGGGAGAACGGTCAGTTGGACTGATAGGAAGGCAACAGTAACTCAGAAAACGTCTTGTTATAACCTTGTATTTGCAAAAAGCAAGCCCAAATTGGAAAATAGAAGATTGGAAAAGTGTTGTCTGGACTGATCAATCTCAATTTCTGATGTAAAATTGAGATGGTAGGGTTGCAACATGAACGCATCCTGCCTTGGAGGTACTGGTCAAATTGTATGGAGGATATTTTCTTAGCACACTCTGGGCTACTTAGCCTGCCTGAATATTGTTGCTGAACGTGTCCGTCCCTCTGTGACTACAGTGTACCCATTTTCTTATGCGAATAAAGGATAGCACACTGTGGCACGAAGCTCAGATTATCCCAAACTAGTTTCTTGAACATGACAATGAATTCAGTGTGCTCAAATGGCCTCTGCAGTCACCAGATCTCAATCTAATAGAGCACCTTCTGATACAAGAGATTCACATCCTGGATTACAGTAACTGTGTGATGCTATCATGTCAACGTGGAACAAACTCTCTGAGAAATGTTTCCAGCACCTTGTTGGATGTATGCCATGAAGAATTAAGGCAGCTCTGAAGGCAAAAGGTGATCGAACTCTAAACAGAGTACGAGCAAGTGCCAGGTCAAAATATTTCTACCCCAAGTTGGCAATAAATCTCCAAATTAGCTTTATTTTTGTTTTCTATCTAAAGGGGAGGCTAAGTCTGCGCTAATAATAACACAGTAACGACTCTAATGAACTGGGCTAAATGTGCCCCCATAAAGGTTGTTATCATTGACTGTGTCAGTAGGCAAACGAGGCTTATAAAGCAGCGGTCCCCAACCCCCGAGTCGTTTGGTACCAGGCCGCAAGAGTTGAGGCTCGGGTGTGAAATGTGTAGTTTTCAGGGTTTTTATCGGTTTTCAGCGTTATTTTGTTATTGTTTTTGTCGTTAACTCGGTTTTCCTGGGTCTTTTCACGTGTGTTATGAATAAATCTTCTTTTTTTTGGTACCTTTACTAGTTTTATTTTGCTGTATTTATCCGCGACACCTTAAAGGCCGGTCCGTGAAAATATTGTCGGGCATAAACCGGTCCGTGGCACAAAAAAGGTTGGTGACCTCTGTTATAAAGCATTTATACAGACTGGCTGAGATTATGGGAGGGGAGAGTTATTTGGGTTTATTGGCTTTACTCTGAGGAAAGCTTTGAATCTGGGTGCATCATAAAACCTATATGATTAATTTGTTTGTTATTAAAAATCATTGAAAAATCATATATATTTGTGTATTGGTGTTAATGATTATTGCCTTTTAAAGGCACTTTGGGGTTTGGTGCCATAAGACAAAGCTACTTCTTCTGTTCATTTCTAGTCCAAACTAACAGCCTATTTGCACTTTATATCGATCGGGTAGCAAAATTGATCCTCTAATCTGAACCCTAGCAGGAAATTAAATAAGTATATTTCATTACTGTTCCTTTTAAGTAAAAAAATCAAGAGAATATAATGAATTTATATGCAGCTGGCAAAACTAAAAACCTTCAGAAGCTACGAAAAATAACATAATTTAATATTTGGCCAGAGCACACAATCCAGTCTCAGTGTATGACTTTGTCTGCGGGGAAAACTGCTGTAGCTTGTTGGCTCTGGCAGCATGTTGACTTCATGAGATTAGTTAACCATATTACTTATATTTTTTTATGGTGCCAACTGTAGACCCACGGTGTAGCATGTTGTATCACTGATGTATGTGTAATGACATTAAGGAGTGGCTTAGTTTGTAGTGTTCTAGCTTTGACCACACGAAGTCGTTCCTCACAAAAATAGAAACTGGCTTTGTCTGCAACTTTGGCATATAATGCTATTTCATCCTATCATTTTCCATGTCTCTTAGAGCTAACGAGGTACTGTAGTAGCGAGTGCTTCACAGAGGCTTTTCATGAGTCAGCTTACCCAGTGCTGCTTGGATTTAGCTTTGCTCAGAGAGGCCAAATGATCTCCCCTCATTCAACTTTCATTAAATGTAACACACACAAGGAGAGGCACAGCTGACAGAACTTACAGGGTTCTCTGACGGTTCATTACATCCACTGAAACGCAATTGTCTGCCTTCGCCATCCGTGCATTTGGGGTTTGGTTTTGTTCTTCTGGGTTAATTTCAGAGTGACAGTGGCAGTTCTCAGCCTTGCTGAATTATTTAACTGCATGCGGCCTATAGGCATTACAATCAAGGCCCTGAGTGGTGGTGCAATATGTTCTAAAGCTCTCATAGTATTTTATTAATAAGCTTCAGATGATGAGCTAGGGCTCTGGGGTTAAAAACGACTTTGTATTTGCCTCTATCGGGGCGAACATGCGCTTAACTTTGAGTTAGCTGGTGTGACACAGGTGGACTTCTCAAAACCGGATTGTTTTTCATCATAACTTGCTTGTGTGAGAATCAGCCTATGTGGTTATAAATCCTTCCTGCAAATATCTAACTGCATGAAGCTGAAATAGCCTGTGTAACCGAGGTGTGATGTGAGTGATCTCTGTATTTAATTTTTAATAAGCTGCAGTCTGTGTGTGTGGCTTGAGCAGCAGTGAACCTAACACTACTACTCCATCCACTCCCTGTTTATAAAAACGTACATTATATTGTACAATAAAGTAAAATATTTATACCACCCCTGCCTTGTTTGCGAGCATACCCAGAAGATAAATCTAAAACTGTTGATAACTCAACCTATCTCTTGTGAAGCAATTTTACAACACTCCCTGTATGCTAAAGTTAGCATTTAGGAAACAAGCTCTTTGCTTCAGTTTACAGCTGTAGTTAGTGTCTTATGGACATTTCAAGTCTGTTACTGTATGCACTCCTCCTGGTTAGCCTAACTGAGCCTAATAGATGCGAAAATATACCAAAAATGTGAAAAAAATAGACTCTGAGGCTTCAGTTTGCACCTGTCCATATACATATGATGTCATCCGGTTATCCCCGTACAACAGCTATTGTGTAACAGTAACAGCCTGATTGATGTCTTGCGCAATACATTCCACAGTTCCCACTGTGATCTAATGTTTCCATTTTGATAGGAGGTGGCGTCACATGCAGCCTGCTGTGATTCATGCTGTGGCAAGATGCTAATGACGTGGCTGGATAACAGACTGTATATTAAAGATGGACGTAGCCACTGTGACGTCTGCCACTGGTTAGCAGTGTTGGTCAAGTTACTTGAAAAAAGTAATCAGTAACTAATTACTGATTACTTCCCCCCAAAAGTAATCCCATTACTTTACTGATTACTTATTTTCAAAAGTAATTACTTAGTTACTAAGTTACTTTTTAAAAACACGATTTACAGCCTGAATAGGTGATAAAGTGATAGATCTTTCAGCCCAATTCTACTTTTTCTGCATAATCCATCATACAAAATGTAATCAAATGGAAAAGTCTCTTTTTAAAACTTGTTTTATTAGTTTTAATCTTTTAACTTTATGCATCAAGCAAAAATTTAATTATATGCAACATTCTCTGACTGGAAGAAATTTGTTTAATATTTAAACCTATTTTCTGCACATTCCAGCACATAAAATAAAATATTTTTTGTGTGTGTTTACACTCAGTCTTTCAAATAGATGCAAGTAAAACACAGCAGAAAATAAATAAAGTCAAAGACTAGCGGTCCTGTTGCTCTATTTTCACCTGTAAAGCAGGAGTGGGGTAGGCGGAGGTTTACCCTGGTGCAGGTGTGCCGCGGTCAGTGGAAGAATCCGCGAGTTTCTCTGTGAGTTTCCCATTACGTCGTAGCTACTCGGTGCTTGCTTGGAAGTTTAGGGGTTTTTTCGCTGTAAAAAGAAGTTTTCTTCCCACGCACAACGGACACTAATGGTTTTGTCACTTTTTATGGAATCAAACTCAAAGTGAGGTCAGTACTTCCACGCTTTAAACGCTGCACGCTCATACTCTCTCTGCACTCGATATATTATCCATTGTTGATCTGCACACAGCTGTTGTCACGAATGTCGCACTCGCTTACGTCACTGTCATGAGACATTCTCGCAAAAAAATCACGGTTTTAGTAACGCAGTAACGCAGCGTTCCTACGGGAAAGTAACGGTAATCTAATTACAGTTTTTGCAATAGTAATCCCTTACTTTACTCGTTACTTGAAAAAAGTAATCGGATTACAGTAACGCGTTTCTGCTGGTTAGTGAAGTCAGGTGATGAGGAAAGGGGGAGGGATCTCACAATGTTTATTCCTACAAAAGCAACTTGTGAATGACAAGGTATGATCACTTTAAAGCATACACTCGTTTATTGTCTGTTTGACTGTAACTGGGGACATGATTTACAAACCAAACAACATGTTGTACTCAGAAAACCTTGAAATTAGTAACTGAGGTCATAAACTTAGCAGCAAAGCATTTACTGAGGTGACAGATGAAGTGAGCAGCAAGGTTGTTTTCCCATAGATGTTCACATAATCTTCAAGTAGTCTTTTCACAACCAGAGGAGATGATCCTTGTTGGCACTAGAAAGAATCTAAGTTAGAGCTAATGTACTGCTAGATGATATGTCGGTTTTTAAACGTTTATATGCAACAACATGAGCAATGTTTATGACAACTTTAACAAAATGAGGTTTAATCTTCTTAAGCACCGTCTCTGTTCATTCTGCGCCAACTCCCAGGAGGCTGGTTGTTTCCAGAGCTGTGGAAATCCAAAATATCAGCAAAAACCTCCCAATATTTTACAGGTAGTTTGTTCCCCCCCACTGCCAATAAATAACCAATAACAATCCTGATGTAAAATTCAACCACTGAGAATTAGGTCATAAGAAAGCCTAAGATGAGATCGTACATATCAGTGATATAGTTTAATTGCCTGAAGTATATTTTCAGAAAAAACAGAAGTATATCTCTTCTTAAAGATCTTTTTGTTTAAAGCCCTTTTTAAAATTCAGAATAAATGATAATTACATTTCCCATGATAGTCAGCAAAATGTGGGTTACACTAGCTTTTTATTTAACACATTTTTCCACATTCGTAGAGTTTCATGTGGCTCGCAGTGAGAAAGCAGGCGCGAGAGTGTTTGAATTTATCATTTAAAAGACAGGCCCAGAAGGCTACACAGTATCTCTTTCACAAGTCATTTTCAGCTGCATATGGTTCATGTTACACATTAGTGTGAGTGTAGTTGGGTGAACTGAGACCTGCAATCTTCCATCATTCTCTGCTTACAGTTTCTGATGAATCATTCACATATGATGGGCTGAGACGTTCCACATTGCATTGTCTTTATAGCTGTATATGCCCAGCTCTCTGTTAAGTCTTTATGCAGTCATGCTTCATCAGCATCGTGAGTCATCATAGATGCCGGCTCAGCTCAGGTCGGTCACTGTCCGAGAACGAGAACGTTTTCATAGCGCTGTGAGCCGTCAGCTTACTGAACCGGTTAGATTGCTGCAACAACAAAGTCTGACCTCAACCAGGTGGTGTGCTATAAATCCAAAATTACTGCAGTATTTGCATATCACCCTGACAATAATCCACACCTGAGAAATGTTTTCAAGTATTATCTTGTCCAGTAATTCACTGAACATCTCAGTGGGAGTTAATTAAAATGCCTTTCTGCCCTCTTGCTTACCTCATTCTGTATTTCCTGCAGGGTGCTCGTCTGTTCTGTTAGCTACCATCTGACTGCCTCAGACTCAGTGTTAGACCTGCCTCCAAGCTGCACAAATATTTCTGCATGCCCTCCAAATGCTCCTGTATCTCACACCGTCAAGGATCGTTTCAAAATGTTTGTCGGGGCCCACAGTTCTCCATCTTGACTCTCGGCTGAGTGATCAGAATTTTCTTGTAGCAATTCGTGGTGAAAGTTTGTGCGGTGCAGAAAAAGTGTGTTTGCAAGTGCGAAAAACGGTGAGAGATGCGAGCATTAGACCTATTTCAGGGCTACATTTTAAGTATGTTGAGGATTGTGTCACAGTTTGATTCAAGCAGCTAACGGTGACGCTAGCTTTGGAGTTTAGAGAAGCTATAAGATTAATATCGTGCAATTAGTCGTCTAGTTTTCTCCTTCGGGGTTGAAAGCAATTCAGTGACAGACTTTGGTGCTGTGCTCTGCCTTTAATGGGGACATACCGCAGAAAATGTGGGCTTTGAGGCCTGCTTCTATTGTGGTTGGCCTCTGTTAAGTAGAATGAGCACATGACAGTAATCACTGACCCTTTTTTTATTCTTGGGCTGCAAAAGGAAAGGTGTGTCCTTCCAGATAGCGTGCATGGTCACGTGGCTCTGCACTGATCACACATCAAGGCATTCTTCCCCCCTCTCCCTCTGCTCTAGTTAATACACAACCATTGTAGGAATAAAGCAAGAACACAGTGCTCTGTGTGAGACAGGCTTTTTGTGTTTTGACACTGTGGGTTGAATTTAATTTCATTCCACTGACACGTCTTCAAGCAACAGCAATTTAAACATCTTCGCTGTTATTGCTTTTCCCCAGAGCGTGGATGTGATTTGTTGTGCAAATTTGGGTGAGTTTGCATTCAGTATTACAAAAGATAATTGGAAGCTTGGCAAATTCTTTGGAGAGAATAAGTGAGACCTTATTTTTCTCCTTCCTGTACTCAAGGAAAATCCTGTAAACACTGTAGCAAATTATTCACACGCCATCCTTTTCAGTTTAGTCTAGATTTAAGGCCACAAATATGTTCCTCCAAACACTTTAAGACAGAGACCAGTGATTAAGTACAATTTTCTGCTGCTTTTCTACAGATAGCCAATCCAGTCCACAGCCCAGTCAGTAATCTAGTGTCTGTTTTGCCATACATTAAAGATGTAAAGACATCTATTGCACTTAGCAGTTGATTATATATTAGCAATACAGCAATAACAGCACATCCTTCTAGATTTTGTTCCACATTAACCTTACTTGCATTATGCAATCTGTCTGCCACAGGATGCAAAAGGTTTACTGCATAAAGAAAATGCAATAGCTGCAGAATCTGACAAAAATATTATTATTTGTTTGTCTGCCTTTGCTGTCTGTTCCTGTTTCTTTCATTTTGTTAAAGCACGGTACAACACGGAGCAGTGCGGTGATGCAGTGGCTAAAAATGTCACCTCACAGCTACCCAGATGTTTTCCACATAAAGATGACTCTAGTTCTGTGGTGTTTAGTCGATTTTCTGAGTATGAATCATCAACTAGTTTGAGACGTGAAGCATCATAGGAATCTTTTTAAGATGAACAATTGGTGCTTTGCATTGTTGTGTATCATCATGAACTGAACATTTTAATTTTGGTTGGACATTTATGACTAAAATGTATATATTTTTTAATACTTGATGAATTTAAAGGATGTGCAGATTAAAAGGTTATTGGATTAAACTATTTGGCCAATAAGGGTCTCTATTTGTAGAGTTTGCATGTTCTTTCTGTGCATTCAGGGGTTTCCTCTGGATACTCTGGCTCCTTATCACAGTCCAAAGACCTACCCCTTAGATTAATTGGTGATACTCTATAGCAGGGGTCCCCAATCCCAGTCCACGAGGGCCGGTGTCCCTGCAGGTTTTAGAGCTCACCCTGGGTCAACACACCTGAATCACATGATTAGTTCATTATTAGGCCTCTGGAGAACTTCAAGACACATTGAGGAGGTAATTTATCAATTTAAATCAGCTGTGATGGATCAAGGACACATCTAAAACCTGCAGGGACACCGGCCCTCGTGGACTGGGATTGGGGACCCCTGCTCTATAGGCTGAATGTGTTTGATGTCTGTCTCTCTGTGTTCACCCAGTAACAAGGAGGTGACGTCCTTGAGATTAAACATGTCTTTTACAAGCATGCTGTCAGTTAAGACTGGCAGCATTATGCTAGGAGTTAGCATTTTAACCCTTTAATGCCCAGTGTATCCTGTTTGATACATACAGTTTTTATGTGAGACTTCAGTGTGATTTCTTTCACCCTCGTAAAAACATAAATGAATTGCACAATACAATTTTAAGCAGTTACAAAAAGCCACGTGTTACAAATACGTTACAAATTAAAAGTCATATATTGAAATGAAAAATTGAATTTTTTAAACTAATTTTTCAGGTGGTTCAATAAACTCTCTATTTTCAAAAAAATTTAATTTTATGGCAAATATTTCATGGTTTAGGGGTTAAAGGGTTAATTGTGGGAGAATAAAGAGCACATGCAGGAGATCACAGACGCAGTGGTTTAATGCAACAACCCTCCTGCTTTGAAGCAACAGCACTAACCACTGAATGAACCACCATGCTGTTAGCTCCAATAGTTATTCTGGGTCAACATGCCTAATTTTTCTCTCTGATTTCTAAAGTGTTGCTGATTGTTTTGCTGGTAGTTTGATGGCTGGTTGCTAGCAGACATTCTAATCTCTCGTTTGTTGAGATAAGCCTCTACAGTATTTATTACTCTCAGTTGGAAAGAAAAGAAAAAGTTGGTAACCACCTACTTCACATTGCCCCTTATTGCTTGAAGTTGCTGATTATCATCAACTTTCCATAGAGCCTGGTTGCCACTTCACTGGTAGGCACTTCATGTGTGGACAGGGCTCCTTTGCAGCAAGATTACAGTCTGTCTATATAAAAATCTGTTTCCACTTTAACCTGATTAGAAATTTTCAGTAATTTTCAGTATTAATTATTTGCTATTTTACTTCAGGTAACCAAGTAACAATGACTTCATATCAAAAGATTTCCTTTATAGTCGTTTTATATAGAAAAGAACATTTTGCCACATGTTCAGAAAGTGACTTAAACCATCAGCCAGTTTCGAAACCAGTCAGATAACGTTCTGTTGGAAATATGTTAATCATCCAAGTTCTATATTTCAGAAGCAAACGCTAAACTTTAAAGTGATGCAATCATTTATTGTTTGAATGTTTTTGTTATCTGCGCTATTCGTTGTATATTCAGTACATTTTAGTGGATTTCTTTTTCTAATGCCCTTTGGCCCATCATACATGATAAATTCATTTGATAAACTAGTCAGCATTGTAATTCTCGCCATCACCAGTGTGTGAATGTGTGCGTGAATGGGTGGATGACTGGTTGTGTAAAGCGCTTTGGGGTCCTTATGGACAGTGTTGGGGAGTAACGGAATACATGTACCGCCGTTACGTATTTAAAATACAAAATATGAGTAACTGTATTCCGTTACAGTTACCGTTTAAAAAGGTGGTATTTAGAATACAGTTACTTTGTTGAAATAAATGGATTACACGGCGGTACTTCCCTGTTTCATATTGTGGCGGGTCAGGACTGTTTGGGTTTTGTTTGACAGCTACGTTCTGTTGTTCCGGGTGGCAGCGTTACGGTTGCCATGGTTACAGGGTGACGCTCTCTCTCTGCGTGTTTCCTGGGTGAGAGAGGCCTTTTTGTTGTTGTTGTGCTAAGCTAACAGGCAGAATGCTACAGGTATAGCTCTAAAGAATGTAGCATCATAGGCAGTGTAGTCCGTGCTGCAGGGAGAATGGACTGCCATACACGTTATGTGTCTGTGAGCGAGGGAGGGAGAAAAAGGAAAAGTACGAGCTGTCATCGAGCAGAAACGGGAGCTGGAAGCATGTAAATATAATAATAACCACTGCAGCCAAGAAGAGAGCCTGACGAGCCCAGCTGTAAGTAAGACTCGACTGTACACCGTGTTCGTGTTTTCCTCCAAAAACAATAAGTTCTGTTGGAGCAGCCTTTCAACGCCTCTCTCTGTCTCTGCTAGCAAAGTTGACCCAGACAACAAAGTAAAGCTAGTTTTCAGCTACGAGCCGACACAGAACCCACCGTATTAGCCAGAGGTCCCTTTACTACGGTTTGGAGCCGCGGACCTTCAGTAACAGTAATAAATCACAGCAATAGTACATTCATGTAGTTGTAAACAGCATGATAATATATTAAGTAATCCAAAGTATTCAGAATACGTTACTCTCATTGAGTAACGTAACGGAATACGTTACAGAATACATTTTGGGGCATGTAATCTGTAATCTGTAATGGAATACATTTTAAAAGTAACCTTCCCAACACTGCTTATGGACTAGTAAAGCACTATACAAATACAGGTCAATTACCATTGCTTGCTGGGAACCTTTTAAAATGTTCAGACACTAGTTTCAAGTTATATATGCCTGCTGCCCAGGACAGATAAATCCAGTTCCTTGAGCATTGCTCTTATAATTCCTCCATGAGCAATGGTCTGTCTGGCTCTGACTATACTGGCAAGAGGTTGAGGGAATAAATGTTCTCCCAAAATTAACTGAAGGCTGGAATGTGTGGTTCGTTATCTAACAATTTTCTCCATCTCCGTTTGGAGTTTATTTTGAATTGACTACTTATCAGCTTTCTATGCTGAATTTGTTCTTTGGAAAATTTAGGTAAAAATAAAAACTTTCAAAAACAAAACAGTTTCCAAATTCTAATATTTAGAATTATAGCTTGTTGTTTAATATTTAGAGGAAGATCAAAATGCACGTAGCTCTCCTTTAGACCTCACGCACTGTTTCTGCTTTTGTTGGTGTTTTGTAGAGCTGTTGTCATTATCTGAAAGTTTGCCTGTCTGCATACTTTTTCTATGTTTACATGGTTGTCCTGGATTTGGGCAGTGCTGCAGTCCATTAGCCTTAAGAGTTTATATCACAAGAAGTGAACAGCTTCCTCTAAGGCTTCGAGGTTGTGGACAGTATTTCCAAAGGCGAGTGATAAATGGAGCTTGCTCGGTATAACTTTCCCTCACAACAAGGCTATCAATTCGCTCCCAAGCAAACAGTTGCTTTTACTCTGAGCTGAATTGTGCCGAACACAGGCCAGGAAGAATTAATGCGAAGATGAGGGCACTCAGTGGAGATGGAGAGGGGGATTTGGAGGTTCATGACAAACAGACTTGGCCAATTTTTTGAATACTAAGTCCTATGATAGATCATGTTAAGTTGTTTCGCAACAATCCCAATTGAAAACTAATTTTATCCAGTGACTAACATTTGACGTTCTGTTAAAAATACTACGTGGAGGTTTTCAGTGGAATACATGTACAAATTAGTGCACAGGGTGTGAAGACAGAGTGCTCAGCATTTACCACAGACCACCACTTCCTGTTTGCTAAAGTGTCATTTCTGATAAAGATTCCTATCTATTCTCATTCGCTGAACTTTACAAGATGTGTGTCACTAAAAATGTTGTTACCCACTGATCTGATCAGTGGCACTTCAAGCATGTTTTGATAACACCCAAAACAACATGTGAATCTTTATTTTTTTTAAACGATAAATTTGCCTCTGATGATTGTTCACAACTGGAACTGTCCCATTAGCATGATTGGTGAGTCTCAAAGAGGAATAGGAGGGGGTGGGCTTCTGTCACAAAGCACTTGCTCATACTAAACGCAGTCGACTTTACATTTTGATTTCTTTGTACCTCCCACTGCTAGAAGTTATTTTATGATGCATTTAACTCCTCCATATGTCAGCTGCTTAACTGTGCGGCATGCCTAATAGGCTTACAATTCATTTCAAGTGTTTTAATGGGCCACAAAGACAGGTGAATTTAACTTCTAAGGTGCCATACAGATTTTACTCGCCCACGCCGCATGGTCAAAGTCTGAACGAAGTGCATACCTGTCCAACTGTTTACTCACACATCCAGTACTCCACCGCCTCTGCAGGTGAAACCCGTCTATCGTCTTTCATGGTGTTTAAGGTGTGGCCCTACTGTTGGTCCTCTCTGGTTTCCCCTCCCCCCCTTCAGCTCCGTCCAATCCCCGCCACCAGGAGAACTCACCTGAAAGGATTTGTATTTAGGGCCGATACTCGTCGCTGATTGGCCAGGTGAAGGCACTCTGCCTCAGGGCTTCACTACCAATGGCGACAGTGCTGCGTGACTCATAGGGAGAGGACAAGTTGCTTCACTACACTTCTCCTTTTTCTGTTTCAACCAGCAGCCTTTGCATTGTCTTTTTTCACCCTCATCTCCAGCTTTGTTTTGTCACTGTGAGAAAGAGGTGTGGGGCCGGCCTGTCCACGTCTTTAGGCACCATTGTCCTCCTTTGAAAACGTCTTGGATTATTTCCAGTTTCACCATTTGCTGCCGATTCTTCTCTTGGTTGCTGAGATCAACACTTGGTTGGTTGTTATTATGGACCTTGTCACCCGAATCCTGTGTCTTTGAGGTCAGTGACAGATACTTCTCCTCTCCACATGTTACCTGTTTTAAGCTTTTTTGTGTGTGTGTTAAAGGAAAGGTATACATTTTACATGAACAAACATAAATAATATATATTTATGTGTGTAAGCGGACAAACAGTTAGGTAGTTGGTTGCTCTGCTGTGCATGGCTCTCGTTGGCGTTGCGCTGACATGTTTTAAGGTTTTCAATAGAGAGCTTTAACAAGTCATCTCAGTTCATCTTACGTTTAGGAGCTTGTTTTCTCTTGTATTGCATCTTTGGAGGCATACTAATAAATCAAATGTCACTTCAAAAAACAACAAACCTGCATTTGTATTTATTCGAATCACCTTCTCGCCCATAAATCACCATTTTCCTCAAACCTAGTTGAAACTTTTTAGTGTCTGAAAACTTGTCAGATAAGTTTATCACTTCTAACTTTCAAACCTGCCATGTTATATATAATAAGGATGATCTTTAACTTCTATGTGTGTTTGTTGCATTTCTTTTCTGAATTGTTGCCTTATATGGCGTCTTGAAATAAGGGCGGGAACAGTATTTTGCAAGTCCCCTGACCAAGCCCACATGTATTTTTCACTGTGTAGTAATGGTCTACTAAAAAGTAATTACACTCTATGATGATTTTGATCCATAATTGCTACACAAATGTCATGCTATTATTAAAAACTGCGAGTTGCTACATTCACAATTAGAGTAGAGAAGAATAAAAGTAGAGGAACGGCTGTGGTTTCGCTGTTGGAGCTCTTAGCCACAGCCACATCGCGTCAGTCATGCAGAGCTTCTTCAAAATCTTCTGATCACTGGAACAGAATGCTGCTTATCTTGTAATGTAGATGCCCAGATGTTTGACATTTAAGCTCACAGCAAAGTCTGACCCTGAAGTACCTTGCTTCCTTTTCTGTGCACGTAAAAGTTAACTTTGTGTAAAGTCTGTCAACCAAACGATTGTGCTTAAAGTATCTGTTTCTAAAAGTTGCACAGAGCAGCAGAGATAAAAGCACACTTCCTGTTTCCTCAGAAATCGACTCTGCACTTTGTGCACCACAGTGTGCACGCAATACATGTTTGAATAAACATGCCTCCGAGTCTGAGTAACATTCTCACTTCACATGAATCTGCTTTTAAATGTTGCTTCATTGAAGATGCGCAGAACTGTGCAGTTATCTCAGCGAAACCCCGAACAAGCACAAAACATATTCGTCTAATTTTTAGTCTGGCTTTTAAAAAATGTAATTATACACAAAATATCCAAGCATGTGATTATTTCATTGGTTTGGCATTCAGAAATGATCTTGTTGATGTAATGTTTTGCATAACAGCTGAGGCCCATTAAAGGCAGTGTAGAAGAGGTCATCTTACAGACACCAAATAAATAAATATCTCTATATTTTAGACTGAATATTGAGTATTATTGGGTGAGGGTCAGGTGGCCTGGCCCTGAAAAACAGAGGACTTTTTATTATTTTTATGTGTTGTACCATCAACACATGATTCGGTGTGTGAATGGCTCTGTTGTTGAGCCGGTAGAAGTTTGCATTTGACCTAACTTGCCTTACTTTCTCATCATAACCTATGCCCACCCTGATTTGGATTGTAAATGAGGGCCTCTTGCCTCAGAGGACGAACTCATAGTGAAGCTGCTGTTTAGTGAGGTTTTATGCCTCTCATTGAAAGAACAGGAGGGCGGCTGGACTGCAGTCTTTCTTCCTTCAATACAGTGTCAACAAGTCTTAGCCTGTAATTAGATCATTAGGCTTGGGCGAGATGACGGAGGCGGTGCAAGATAAGGAGGTGACGAGAGCAGGAGCAGGCGGGGTTTAGTTTATTACTACAACTCGGGCAGGCCGAGATATGTAAAAATCGAGGATTTGTGTTGCTCCATGTTGCAGGTGCATGCTATCACAAGCAGAAAAAAACCAGAGCCAACTGTGAATGGTCAGGTACAAACTGTTGGTTATGATTTGAATAGAATAAATGAGAGTAACAAGACTTTTGTGTGGTCAGATGGCAGCAGAGAAATGGTTGTTAAATAGTCCTAATTGTCGATGTCATGGCTGCATATTCAAAACAAAAATGGTGCCATAATTTCCATGATTCAAATAATGAAATCTTTTCCTAGTAATATTATGGCAAGAATTATTTCTTTATATAAACAACTTTGCTTAAAGTATCAACTTGTTCATGTGTTCCTTTTTGCCTGGTGACCACGACTTCTACCCTTCAGCCGTCCTATTTATTGAAGCCGCTGCGGAAAACCAGTGAACTCATAGTGAAACTAGTGAATAAACAAGGCTTGTTCACCCGCAGCCATTGTAAGTAAGCCCAACTGGAAAATGGCTCATATGAGAAAGCACACTCGGAGCCCTTTTTGTATTGCTAAACGATGAATTTGCATCACATTTCCACGTCAGTTTCCCCATTTCTTCTTTGCTGTTTTATTTTCCATTGCTCTCTATTTATGGGATGGATGGAGACCTAAAGATTAGAGAAGTACGCTTGTGATGGGAAGTTTGAACTCCTGTGACCCGTTGGGAAAACCTGGGTGGGGAAAGTTAATGTATAACTTTCTCTTCTGCTTAATAGCTACTGTGCCACTGAGCAAGGCACATTCAGTATTCAGTTTGTAAGCTGGTTGTGTATCTCTGTTAATATGCTGCCGGTGCTCAAGAACCCTCCCTTGATAAATAAAGTTAAATGGATTGAGCAACTGTCTCCCTGTGTTGCAACCGTCTCATGCTCGGAGCGTGCTAGGACTGGCCGTTGTTCTGCAGTACATACCGAACCAGAGCTGTTATCATCACATCTCACCACAGAGCCCAAAAACCAAATCGTTTGAAGTTCTTCTAGCCTGGTGTATTTCATTTCAGTCCCCGATCTTGATTTATATTCGAGGGGCAGAGATTCTTCTTCTTCTTTTGTCTCTTTTCTTCAGTGCATTTCTCTTGACTGGGAACTCGTCTGTGATTTCTTTCAGTGATGCTTTCTCTAAGATACTGATGATCACATTGTTTGTCTGTGTTAGTCCTTTAAGTAATTTTTATTTGGAGTTGATTCACTGTGTAGTGAAGTAAAAAGACTTTCTAAACGTTTTACTTACTACATGTTTTGAGGCTAATTTCTCACATAAATCTTATAGATTTAACCCCTCCAGTGTGTACTTATTAACTTTGTGGTTACAGAAGTACTGGTATAATAAGCCAGGCTGAAATAAGTGAAGTAGGTCATGTTTTCTCACAAAGAAAGAGGGCGCACAAGAGAAATGATCTAGTACAGGGAATATCAGGTCACACCTTTTCACAACACTCCTGCTTATGTAATGCACCATACTTATCTGGGAGTATTTAACAGAACACGAGTCTTGGCGTGACATATGGAGTCACGGTCAGTTGTGAAAAAGTAAATGTAACTTCTGTCAACTCAAGTACCGTACATAGTCATAGTTTGAGGTACTGAAACTTTTCTGCTGCAGTTCAGATGGAAGCATTGCATGTTTTAATCTGCCACGTTACTTCAAAAGCTTTACTTAGTAGTTATTGTTCAGATTAAAAGAATAGAGAACATTAATGTTCTAGTGCGCTGCCTTGTGATGATGTACGAATATCTATGCGCTGCACAGTTGCGTGTTAAGGAAAAGGCTTTGTGGTTGTAAGATTAACCTTTGGTCAAGTTAAAGATCTGAGTACTTCGGCCACAAAGAAATGTAATGCAAAGTCCTCCTGCATGTTTCTAGAATAAAAGGTTGATCCTGCTGCTTTCTTCTCAGTGGCATAAAATTCAGGTGGCATTTAGCAATGGATTAGTTTGCATCCTTGATAGATTTTCAAAGGAATAATGGCGTCACATATTTAAAAGGTGCTATATTTACGTATCTTAATGTGAAAGTTCAGTTGCTATCAATGCAATTCAGCTATCTCCTGTGAGTCTCTTGCTCTGTGGTTGGACTCTACTTCCTCTGTCTTCAGCTGCAGCTGGCGGAGATGATAGTCCTTTTGCTTTGAGGCCTTGGTGAACTTAGCATATCAGCACATGAAGCAGTTCCACTTGGATTCACCAGGGGAGGGTTAACCCACAGGACGTGAGACTCACTGGACAAGTACTGACATCAGGGACTAACAGCCACCACGCAGGCACGGACATGTAACAGGACAAGGAACTAGCTGGTTAACAGTAAGTGAAATAAATAAAACAAATAACTTCCCCGTCCAAACTTTCCTACCTCACATGAACTGAGCGTGACTAGTTGTAACACAAGATAAAAATAAAAAAGAAGACGGAGACTAATGCTAAGATTAAAATTACAACAAGAAAAGGATGCAGAGATTTGAGAGTTTGTCTCTGTTTCCAGGCAATCAGAAGCACAACTAATCATCTAATTGCTTTAGATCAACTATCTGTGGGGAGAATTGTTATTTAGAGATCGATTCGACCCAAAAAGCATTGTGATATGACCTTTTGGCCACATCCCTAGTACTAATAAAACCAACAGACTCTCAGAAACAGTAAAAAATAAATATAACATCTATAAAATAATGAACTGGAAGCCGTGTGAGTTGGTTAATGCTGTTTAGAAATTACTTCCCTTTTACTATCATGCAGTTAAAGAGACCTACTATTAAGTTAGTGTTGGTTGATATACATTTTATATAAAGCGTCTACATGGAAATGATGACAACTCATTTATCTTGATAAAAGTTCATCGTTCATAGACGTTGTTCACTGAAGTTGTGTGGGCGGAGTTTGAGGTGCAGATTTATTTTTCCTCCAGATAAAAACAGCAAACAGACATCAGAAATAAAATTTCCATTACAACCTTCTGTTGTGCTCTGCATTTATTTGAAACAGTCATTTGGGACTGTATACTTTACAAATACAGAAAACTTCATGTCTTCTGATGCAGTTTGATGCAGTAGCTATAAATTGCTAATGCTATATAAAGGCCTGAAAGCGAGTTCACAGTGCAGTGTTTTTGTTTCCAGTTATGTGGGTCCCACCCTGCATGAGGTAACAAAGTGCAAAAACGTAGACTCACCCTGTGTGAGATGCATATGAACATAAAACATAAAACTTTAGCTGCTATAGTTTCCCAGCTCTGCTGTGCTAATTTAAACATCGTATTTGCTTTAATGCAATATCGTTTGGTACAAAGAGTCATTCTAACCCAGGGAAATTGATTTGCCACATGTTTTTAGGAGGCTTTTGGTCTCAGACACCCCGCTGCAGTGGTGTCTGAGTTTGAAACTTTCAGCAGCAAGCTCTCTCATATGGAAAACTGGCCATGCCCATAATCACTGCAGCTCTCAGATGATCTGCTGAGTGGATCCCCTTGTCTGAGTGCTAGTGTCCAAATATAAAAGGACTGTAACAGACTCTCAGTGCTCAGGGCTTCAAGGAATGACTGCTGCATGCAAATTTCTAAAAATTTGTGGTGACATGGTCGATGTATAAAAATCAATAATAACATCACTTCTTACATCTGTAACTCTTAAGTTCTTGCATCCAGAAATGATTGATTTATGTGACAGTACCACTTTGGTTCTTTTCTTTCTTTCGTTTTTTTCTCTCGTATTCAATCGCACCTCACCCACAAGTAAAAAACCCCCCACTGCATTCTCATTACATAACCTGACAATTCAGAAGATCTCCTTATTTGCAGGATGTTAGATGTGAATACTGATGACATAATTAATAGCAGCATTTAAGCTTAGCTAGAATCAGTCAGTAGGCCACTGATTAACATGCAAGATTATGTTTGTTTAATCTGCCAGAGATGAAACATCCAAGATAGCATGGGTTAGTAGGTAAGATTTAGAGCTAAGTATAGTGATTTACTATGTTTTTAAGTTAATCTAATCAGCTGTTGAGGTTTGTAGGCTATACTAGGATGATAGTAATGTAGTGTTGGATGGGTTTGATTCTATTGATGCCAAAGTGATTATGGCTTCTGCTTGTAGGTCCAATTCGTCACCGAGTCAGAAAGCAGTTTGAAAAAAGTCTGTCATGTGACTCAGGTGTGGAAAAGCTCCACCGCCTGGAGTTTGACGTCATTGTTTTAAAATGCACGACTGTAGAAGTGCAGTATGTAAAGAACTGAGGCACTTTGAGGCTTGCAGCTGTTACAGATTGGACAATTTCAAAATGTTTCTTAGCTGGAAGAGTTCTTTGTTGGGCAAAAGAAAAGAAAAATCAGAGGAGTAATTTTTACAATTCAGTTTTTTGATTTCAGCAGTGAACACAGGGAGAAGCAGCTTGGCAGTCCATTCAGTTGTGTGTTTGTGCTTGTTATGCTTGGTCTTCAACATGCATCCTCACAAACACAGTGTGTGCCTTTGCTGAGCTGAATGAGGCCCACCTGCTCTGTTCTTGTTCCACACAGCCTACTTT
This sequence comes from Neolamprologus multifasciatus, assembly GCF_963576455.1. Lineage (NCBI taxonomy): Eukaryota > Metazoa > Chordata > Actinopteri > Cichliformes > Cichlidae > Neolamprologus > Neolamprologus multifasciatus. The sequence continues at coordinate 34,106,317 of NC_140440.1, forward strand.
ACTAGCCCTCTCCCTCTGCGTGTTGCTAGGCAACAGCCACTCCTTGTTTACCTTTGCGTTTTTGCATTGTGATTCTCATCAGAACAACGTAGCCCCAGCCCCTCTGGAGACTGATTGTCAGGCTTTTTTATTCAAAGTAGCATGAAGCAAAGATTAGCATTTGTATGAGCCTGTAGTGTGTGCATCTTCCTAGAAACTCTTCGTGTTTCTCTGCACGTGTAGTTATTGCTGATCCCAAATATGGTAACGCAATCACACCGTGTAAATATTTTGTTACACAGCAGTACTGAGCACAGCTGTCTCTTTAACCAGGTAGTTTATTGTCCTCATTTCATGCACCCATGCTGCACCTTCCTCATCAGGTGACTGTCATAAACAAGTGTATTTCATAAAGCCTTCTCAAATATTGACCAGCCTGAGCAGACAGTCCTTCTGCCCCTTGCAAATATGTCAAACATCTCCTCAAATGTATGAGCTGCGCCGTAGATTCATATCTGCGGCAGCTGGAATATACGAAGCGGATGGAAGAGGGTGGTGTTAGCAGGGAATGTTAATTTTAATGTTATGAGCAGTGAAAGCACAGGGCGGACACGATTCTAGAAAACTTGTTAAGATGACGAGCTCAAGCGTTTGAAGTCCGAGTAATGCTGTAATACCTAAAGCATGCAATCCAAACATTTGTCATGAGTCTATGAGTTGTTGTAGCTTAGGCCTGTTAGGTCACTCGCACAACTTAACACTTTTTCCTTTGTCTGTATTTGAACTATGCACTTGGCATCTTGAGAAGCAATGACTTTGCACTTCTGTCCTTCGATCCAGGAATGGGCACACGTTTACTGGCTGCAAGATTAGATAGAAACATTGGCCAGTGGTATCCAATACCACACTGACCCAGTATCCAATTGTGTGAAATCAGATAAGCTGTCTTGAAGGGGCTAAGCTGACTCAGTGTGAGTGGTCCTATCAGCGAGGCTTTATGGGGGATCAGATGAGAAGAGCTGATTTTGTTGTTATTAGCTGTTAAACTGAAGCTTGATCCCTGGAAGTCTCAAAAACAGCCGGGGCTGTAAATCTGCATCTCTGAGAGGGTTTTATCCTTTTGATGAAAACATAATAAATGTAGTAGACATGCTGTACTCGTGTTATATGGTACTTATTTCTAAAGACAGTGAGTATTAAAAGGAATACTTCTGAGAAATAAATGTATTTGCCTTCTAGCACAATAATGATGAGGAGATTTAAGGCACTTTTATGTTTGTGTGCTAAATCTAATGTCGTTCGAATGTTATAGTTTGTTTGCATAATTTGTACAAAGATTTGTAAAGTCTGTACTTTCACAAAGTAGGTTAACTTATCAGATAATAGGCAGGTTTTGTTACCTTTGAACAGAGCTAGCTTTTTCCCACTTGTAGCGTTAGGTAAATATTTATCGTACAGATCTGTGAGTCACATCGATCTTCTCAGCTTCCATGTTGTTTCTTGAACTAGTGGTAGAGTCGAACTGTATGACGAGACAAAGATTACTTTGTCTCTGTCTGACTATGTGCCTTCTGTAGGTGTGTTGCCTGTTAGGTATTACTGCATGCCTGACTGTAGGTGGACACATCAGCCTGCTTGTGTCCAGACCTGTTTGGTATGCAGCCTCTTTTGCAACAGCCAGGTCCCCCTTTATGATCCACAGTCAGCCCTGAAATCTCTGGGCTCCATCCATAACATGTACCTACGCTAAGAGACAATCTAGGAAGTATCTTGGCAAAGTTCATACAGTATAGGCTTCCCTTGAGTTTCTTAGGAATTGGGAAAAGTTGCGTAAAAATGGCAGCTATCAGAGATAAAGTTGGCATCGGTGTTTAAAGTGTAAGAAGGAATTTAGGATGTCAACTTTCAACTTGCTCACTCAGTTGATAGTATGCTGCTGGTATTTTTCCCGTGGGTACAGTATCCTCCCTTGCTGCTGTCAGTATTCCTGTGAAATGACATCTTCGTGTTGGTATGAATGTAAGTGGTTGTGAGTGGTACAGTAGTGCAAATTTTATAAATACTTTTAATTTTAGTTTGATTATAGTGAAGAAGGACAAGTTTAAAGCAATTTTCCAACTTTGGGTTCATACAAAGACGTGACTCTGTATGCACTAGCCTCCTGTATATATCTAGCGCTTGTGGGAAGCTTGCTTATAGTCTACAAAAAGAGAGAACTTTGACTTTTCCAGTCTAGTCATGCATCAAATGGCTCCCACTCAGCAGCCAAAACAACAGCAGAGCCTAGAAGTTCAGATGAAACATTTCAGCTATGTCTCCAAGAAAAGAATCAGCAGGGCAACGAAACTCCTGACACACATGCACAGACATGCATGCTCTTTATTCATCCCTGCTCTCCGAGTTCTTTTTACTCAGAAATCTTTTTGGGTTATTTTGAAATGATGTCACTGAGCTCAGATGTGAGAAAAAAAGAAAAAAAGTTTATATAGTTCCCTGAAAACAGGCCAGTACAGTTTTGGAGCCAGCTCTGGTTTGTAAAATGCTTGGATGAATCTTATGCTCTTATCAAAACTTCTTGCTTCTTGTTCTTTCTTACTGGCAAAGAGCAACATAGAAAACTGAAATCACAAGCTTTACATACGTTACTGCTTTGAGTATTCATTTAGGTGTAAGCATTACCGCCTACAGAGCCGGCTACATGCAGCACTGCTGTAAACGTCTCGAAAAACATTCACGGCAATGCTGTAAATATATATGCTAACAATATTTTAAAAATACGGCGCTGCACACAGGCTTCCACTTGCATGGCAAAGATCACATTTTTAAATAAAACTGTGGCGGCCACAGCAGCACACAGCGGATCAAACTGACATGTTTGGTGCAGTTGTCTTTTCTAAAACTTTGCTGCAATTTCCTGTCCTGTTTTCACAACTTTAGTGGTTCTTCCTATCTGTGACATGTGGCTGGTTGCCACATTATAGAAGTAGGCTGCTGGTGGTAATTTTTACTAAAAGCCCGCATCTGTTACTTTACAAAAGGCCTCTCTTTGGATTTGTTACGTATCAGGTAAGACAGCAGCGCTGGAGTTAAGATGGAATTTATTGATACTTTATTGTGGTTCGATTTGTTTACCGTGTATTTCTAAGCTTAATATTTGTTCGTGTTCAGTTAAGAACAAAACTGAATATTTTCACACTTGTAATGAATGACTCGGGCTTCAGGAAAGTTCTTCTCTGTGTCTTCTAAAAACATTTTGCTGTGCTGTCGTTGCGCACACAGTGCGTTTGTGCACTGAAATACTGTATGACCAATAAGAGAACACTGTGTGACGGGAACTTTGTAGTTTGTTCTTAGAATTTGTGCAAAACCAACTCATGGGGCCAAATAAGGGATGTATGTCTGTTTTGAGGGGTGGGTGGGTTAGTAATGCTATCTGCTTGTACTTGTGTCAGCATTGTGGGGAAGAGATGTCTGCAAATGGCAGGTGTGGCTTTGAGAACTCTGCTGTGATCCTTTTGAATCACTAAACAGCCCTGACTGCAGCAGCAGCTTTGAAAATGTCAGAAAGCGAAAGAAAGCTGAGTAGCGTCTCATTTGCAGAATATATTTTTGAAATGACTCATTAGCTTCTTAATATTTTGAATATATTATTTACAGATTTCTTACTTCTGACTAGTTTAACTTTTAAAATCCAATGATATGTTACACTGTCAGACTTATCTATAAAAAGAGTCCAACTGCAGTGTAATCACCTTCATGTTTTACGTCACTCTGGCAGTAGTTATAAAGAAACGGTACCTGTGTGACAACACTCAAGTCTACGAGCGTGATAGTGTGTTGTTTCAGGAGGAAGGAGGGGGAGTTGAGAACTTTCCGCTCTTACACAGAGGAAGAAATTTTCTTCTGAGTGTGGTTTAACAGACAGGAAGCAGCAGAAACCCAGTGCTCAGTGATGCTGTTCCTGTGAGTGCAAAATTCACAGGTCAGTTTGTGGGTGTTTTTCTTCTTCTACCCGGCTTTAAAATAAGTCATTTCTATTTTTGTCTGTCACTCTTCGTGTCGAATGGCGTAAACAGAAACGTCCAGTATTCTAGCACACGTTAGGAGCAAGAACAGCCTGTGTCTCAGAAGAAAAAATGTCTTTACTGGAAGGAAAATGTGACCAAAAGAGAAATGGAATCTGGTCTCTGTGGACATGTCTGAGCTGTCGTCTCCGGGGACAGCGCTAGGCTTTCATCCCTAATCTCCAGACCATATTATCCTTCTAAAGCTAATGTCCAATCTTCCATAAAAAAGCCTAATGTTATACTGAATAGTGTGTTAGCTGGCACGAACAGCCGTTGTCACAGGAAGGCATGGGTCCTTCTTCCAGCGCTTGAAGCCTGAGTGGAAAAGTACAACGTTCGCAGGAGATGAGATTACATTCCATTCGCTTTTTGAAAGCCTGTGCTCGAGGTGACATTTTTCTTTCAGTCTTCATTTGGCCCTGGCACGGCAGAGCCAATTGCCTCCTAGTGTAACACAGACACAGCGAGCGCTGGCTCGGATGCATTGCTGTCTGTGCGTCTGATGCCTGGTGCTCTGCAGCTGCATGCCATTAGCCGGTGTCTACGCCTACCTCTTTGCCCATTCCAGCCATTTTATCACTATGCGCTTGGTGTGGCCCCTGGAGTGCTGTGAAAGTGCTGCTTTATTCTGGTCAATAAAGTGGAGTTGGAGTTTGAAACATGGTGAGGCATGTTGTATTGTGCAACGCTAGGTGTTGAGTAAAATATAGAATACGCAGAAAACGCTGTATACAAAGCAATTATGTTGCTGACATAGTGCAGTGATGAAACCGCCCTGTTAGTGTGTTTTTTTGTCTGCCTTTGATGCAACACCTTAATCACTGTTCTCTTACTTTGCTGAATTCATCCACACTGCCTGTACTTTTGGTGCTTTGTTGTCTCAAAATGTAGAATATACATTCAGCTGTTCTTTCATTACTCGCTCTGATCTGTGCTGCGTGTTTGCAACACTGCTGTGCTTAAGGAATTTTCCTTGGCGTCCAAAGTGGCATTGTTACATAGATGTGGGTGGGTTAACCACAACTGAGAAAAACAAAGGGGAACTGCTGTCCAGAAATGATGATCAGGATCCTCTGCTGCCCATGTGGGCTATCACAGAGCTCCAGGAATGAACTCGGGCCTCGTATAACTGAGTCATTTCCCTAACAGGAACCAATCGGCTCCTGCAAAAACAGCATGCTCGCAGCTATATAATAACACAGTGGTAAGTAAGCCAGTGCATTCTCATTCATCTATGTGCCATGTCGGACATAGGTGTATCACTGCACAGGCGACCGGGGAAAATTAAACCTTTCATGTGAGGTAAAGATTTCTTTGTGCTGGCGTTGAACTTTGCAGGTGTAATGAGTGCAGAGCGATTCTTGATTTATTTCTCTTCCAGTTTTTACCTCCGCTGCGTTCTATACCTTTGTGAGGTTTTAATTAATACCGCTGCCCCTCTGGCACCATCCATCCTGTGACCGTTGTTATGTAGCTACCCCACTACACTGCTGAACAATCAGCCACCTCAGGAAATCTGTATTTTTGTAACCTGAGCTGAAAAGGATTGATAAGTAAAGTTTGCTTGGCCCTTTTCTTGCATCTCACAATGTTTGCACTCACCACATGCAGGGTGACTCATTGCACAGTCATTCAATTGGCTTAAATTACCTCCTTTCATGGTCAACAATGAGCTCAGCTGAAGAGACGAAAGCGGGGGAAGTAGGGCCTTCTGGGAATGCTCCATTTGTTCATGAATCCTGACTCTAATTGGTTGTTATTGGGACTGGCAGTCACCATGCTGTAGGGGTGGAGTACGCCAGTGTTTGGTTCATACGCTTCCTCAGTCTGCTGCACACTGAACTGCCAGTCATAACTGTCTGAGGAGAGCTGAGTGATAGAAAGACTCCCATCGTTGTGTCACCTGACAGGGGCCACAATGTCAGCTGTAACTGATAATAATGCTCATTATGCTACATTCCAATGAGCTATACCGTTAGTATGCACTTGGGATAACCAATGGGATAACCAATGCTACATTCCAATGAGCTATACCGTTAGTACGCACTTGGGATAACCAATGGGATAACCAATGCTACATTCCAATGAGCTATACCGTTAGTACGCACTTGGGATAACCAATGGGATAACCAATGCTACATTCCAATGAGCTATACCGTTAGTATGCACTTGGGATAACCAATGGGATAACCAATTCTACATTCCAATGAGCTATACCGTTAGTATGCACTTGGGATAACCAATGCAACATTCCAATGAGCTATACCGTTAGTACGCACTTGGGATAACCAATGGGATAACCAATGCTACATTCCAATGAGCTATACCGTTAGTACGCACTTGGGATAACCAATGGGATAACCAATGCTACATTCCAATGAGCTATACCATTAGTATGCCCTTGGGATAACCAATGGGATAACCAATGCTACATTCCAATGAGCTATACCGTTAGTATGCACTTGGGATAACCAATGGGATAACCAATGCTACATTCCAATGAGCTATACCGTTAGTACGCACTTGGGATAACCAATGGGATAACCAATGCTACATTCCAATGAGCTATGCCGTTAGTACGCACTTGGGATAACCAATGGGATAACCAATGCTACATTCCAATGAGCTATACCGTTAGTACGCACTTGGGATAACCAATGGGATAACCAATGCTACATTCCAATGAGCTATACCGTTAGTATGCACTTGGGATAACCAATGGGATAACCAATGCTACATTCCAATGAGCTATACCATTAGTATGCCCTTGGGATAACCAATGGGATAACCAATGCTACATTCCAATGAGCTATACCGTTAGTACGCACTTGGGATAACCAAAAATTTGTTAATGTAATTTCAGCTGAGTTCTAACATTCAAAAATCTTTTCGAATACTAAATTGAACAATTCTGGGTTTTGAATATGTGAAAGAAAGCTTTAATGTGAAAGGAGTCCTGAGCGCCCAGCTTTATAGATCTCCCCATGTCTGCTGGAATTGTAGTGCCCTAAGGCTTACTATTTTGATTTAAGCATCAGATTTTATTATTTCAGTCACATCACTCACATCACCATTGCTTCCAGCTGCATCAGGCAGTTGTTTTCAGCAGAAACACTAGTGTACAGATGTCTGCCCGACAACAGCGACAAACAGAAGAAGGTAGCTGTTGACCACATTCTTACAAAGATAACTATTTCTGTCTGCTGGGTGTTAATGGGTGGTTCTGCGCTAATAACACCCCAATAACAACCCCAGAATCCCCACCCACCCATCCCCCTCCAAAATCAATGCGTGCACATTTTAAGTAGTTATTAATATGTTATAACATATCGTTTTCTTTTCATAAGGACATATTGAGACAGGATGACATGGAAGAAAACACAAAAAAACACATGTGTCTGGTTGGAGTCAAACCTTGCACACACTAGCATTAAGCCATTAAACCTCACCAGAACGCCCCACCTGGTAACCACACTGAAATATTCAAGTGTGGCAAAAGAAGGCCCCACCCATAGCGAATCACAGGCAGTCTATTTGCTCTGTAGACTATTATGCATTCACTAACATCCCAGTAAAATCCCTCCCTTCACTGTCCTCCTCTTCTCCTCTTTATGACGTAGTAAACGCAGTTACAACCCTGCCCCTGTGCTGGGACAAGGCAGCTGTTGTCATGTGCTGGGGGATAATGTGCAGGCTGCGTCTGACTAATGGCTGGCTCTCTTGTGTCCCAGTCTGCTGTTAGCACTTTGCCAACTGGGTCATCCAGATCAATGAAGCTCTGACAGGAATATAGAAAGCACATGCAACCACTGACATAGTCTGGTACATTGTAGCAAACTGCACATAAACACAAGCATAAAGCATAGAAATAAATAAATTATATTTACGTTCATCTTTATGCCTGTTGATTTGATAACAGCCATTTTTTTGTCACCTGATAAGTGGCTGGTGACTGGATGCTGATTATTTACCCTTCAATAGGCACAGTCCTTGATAGCTGAGATGTACAGCTTGATAAACGTCCATAAATCGAACACAAACTGCAACTACAAAAGGGGAACCAAGAACGTCTGCAGCGGAGAACATCTGCTAGATCAGCAGCGTGTCTTCTCAGATCTGCTGCGAAGCTGGGCAGGGCCCTGTCAGAGTGATTGCATGCGCTACAGATAACACACATTTAGTTTGCAAAACATGGATCAAGGCTTCTGTTGTAAGTGTACGAGTACACCAGTGGAAACGGCAAATGATTTAAAAAGCAAACATATGTGTTTAACTTGGAAGCCTCATACAGTATATCGCTTCTGCTTGAATCTGGTAATTCACAGTACCGAGCATAAAGATGCCAAGAAGTCCAGCACACTGAGCTCCAGACAGATGGCGGCAGCGTCCAGCCCTGGCGGAGGTGGGCATGGATGCTGCAGCAGGGACAGCATGAAAGATTGACTGAAGTGAAACACTAGCCTTCTGATTAAGTTTCCTCGTCTCTCTTCTGTTTCCCAAAGCAATGCTTTCCAGACAGTAACTGCATGCTACTGGTCTGTTTGGATGCTTAGCAGAGAAATACACTTTAATGTGTTTGCTGGCTGTGCCCTGTGAGCTGCAGAAGTCCTTCACTATCACCTCCTCTTCTGTTCCTTTAAAATACATTTGGCCTGGTATGCAAGTTTGTCACTCATACAGGCATTTAAAAGCAAATAAGCTCCGCCCTGTAGCGGTGGCAAAAGCAGGAATAGCGAGTGTTTGGAGGTGGGGGAAGGTACCAAACATTTCCAACTTCTTTATTCCTGCCAGCTCTGATCTCTGGGAAACAAGAGGGAGGGGCTGTGTTTGTCGCCCCTGGGTTTATACTTATACTTTAACCCAAAATCAGCCCCTCCTACATTCATTCCCGAAACCTGCCTTTGGGTATCGATTGCTGGGACACACCTAAAGACACACACACACACATATACACAACAACAAGTACATGACCACCAGTTTCCCTTCAACACAGGCTGTGATCACAGTAACTCCCCGAGGGTCAGTGCAGAGGGGCTGCATCAGACGAGTGATCTTTTGCCTGTGTGTGTCTGCATGTGTGTGTGTCTGCATGTGTGTGTGTCTGCATGTGTGTGTGTAAACAGGGAGGGTTTGCTCAGACTGCTCATGTGATCATAATATCAACCCCGCTGAGCCTTATGATCTAAGGCAGAGTGCTGAGGGGTGTTTCACATCGAGGGGCAGAAAAAGACATCTGTGTTTAAATCAGAGTGAACTGTGCAGTAGTTTGGTGAAAAAGAAAACAGATTTACTCGTAATACTCTCAGAAATCCTGCTTAAAAAATGTATAAAGTCGATCTCGACCTTACAAGTTCAAAAACAGCCGAAAATTCTATCACAGTCATTTTTATTGGTTTTTTTTGGGGTGGTGGTCCTGATGATGTCACCAGGAGCATGTAACTTTTCTACATGCTCACGTTTATTTCCAGCATTTAACTGAAGCATAATGAGTCAATCTGGAACATTACTGACAGATTAATTGATCATTAAACAAACGTCTGTTTATTAACACTGTAAATGGAGTATTTCCGCTTTGTATCTCTACCGTTTGTATCCACATTGATATTTTCAGTAAAAGTAACTGCACAGATTGTAAATAAGACATTTTAAACCCGGTGACACTAACGTTTGTTAATTAGTGACTTTTTAGGCTGATCTGATTTTTCAGCATCAGATCAAAACTAGGCATGACCCAGATAACGCCTAAACTGCATAGATTTGAGCAGGTTATAGAGCTAACCGATGTAAAGTCCCAGGAGTTCCACTTTATGAGGATTTTCTAGTAAAATTACTAGAATTACTGCTGACCTATCACCTCTGTCTCTCCATCTTCCAGGTGTAGATGCTCCAGGCGCAGCAGGGCCCAGCCTCCGTGTCAGAGTGGGACGAGGCTGCTCCCACCTGGGCCACAGGACTCCTCTGAAACTTGGCTCGTGGTCTCTCTCTGAGCAACAACTGCTCAGGTTAAAAAGACGGGATTACAGGGAGGTGAAACTGAGTCTGTCTGCGCTGGAGTAGTTATCGCTGGGATTTTTTAGGCTGCTCTTTGACTTTGAAACTCCGCTACCATGACGACGGCAGTACAACCCAGCGAACTGGTGTTTGAATTTGCCAGCAATGGGATGGACGAAATCAACCAGGTACAATCTCGCCAGAGAAATCACTTTTTCAAATGCAACTCTCTGTTGTTGTTGATTTTTTTTCATGACTCGACTTATAGGGTCTGCATTAGCGTTCAAACCCGTCGAGCTCAGTGGCCGACCGTCTTTTCCTACATGACACACTGTATGCAATCCTGTTGACAAATGAAATACATTTCAAAACAAACAAAACTAGTGTAAACAGCATGGCCACTGGGGTAGGATTAGCCTGTGATCGCTACGTTTGACGACACAGAACGGGAGGAGGATGGAGCCGAGAGGAGGTCTGGGAGAAGAGTGTGGGCTGCCGGTAGCACAGAAATGGAAAGACTGAAAAACCTGCAGTGAGGCTAGGGTGTGTGGGAGGCAGAGGGTGGGGCTAGGACGTCAATGTGTTTATTACCCAAAGGTTACTGTGTGCATTCGATGTCAACTTGTGCCTGTGTGTTTTTTCATTGCTCGGTCAGGTGTGCAGTTATCTCTTCCCCACACCCGGGTCTGAATCCTGTGGAGCAGGCTTGATTGTAAGTGTGGAGATGTATGTGTGTTTATGTGTCCTAGTATTTGTATGTGTGTATCTAGAGTGGCAGGCTGTCATTGGATCCCTGAATAGCACCAGTTCAAGCCTAACCTGATGGACCAGTTACAAGGCTGTTTAGAAGGGATGGGATAATTCCAGCAAAAGGTCTTGTATTGTTCCAGTGCTACAGTTTTGTGACTCGCTGCACCCACTTGGCCTGTTAGACAAGCAGTTTGCCTCTATTTACCAACTCATGAAAATACCCCCCCCCCCCCCCCCCCACACACACACACACACACACACACACACACACACTGAACAACTCACAATGGCACTTCTGCAGCGGCCATTTAGACATTTAAAGATTTTATTTTCTCGCCACAGTAAAGCTGTCGGAGCAAAATCACCAAGTAGATTCTGTAACGATTGGCCTCGCTATATTGGTTTTTAAGCCAATGTGTAGTTTGAACACAGTCGGGAGGGTAGGGAGACACAAAAAGGCTCCCAAAATTTCCTCTATTTTTAAACTACATTATAAAGGCTTTAGGTAAACAAGCAGCTTTTAAACGTGATGGTGTCTCTTACGTTACGCCAACTTTCTCAAATATCGTGATGCGGATATAGAAAGTGTACAGACAGTTGGACTACGTTGTGGTTAGGCAGGTAAAGCAGAAGAGAGTGGGGTGTGGGGGAACAGGCTGCACAGATGCTGTGCTTTCAACGCAGAATGGGGAACTCAGAAATGCAAATTGCTTTATCGCCTGTGTTTCCCTATTAGAAACACGATTTAGGTCAACAAAGAGGAAGAAGCCGTTAGGATACTTGTTGTATGTGCAGTATAATTTGTGTTGCATGCAGGGTGCTTGTACCACCTTCTCGCCGTTTTACTCCTTTAAACAACAGTTTCACTCTTTCATAGTTCTCGCCGGATTATCAGCAGGTTCGCACAGCGAGGCAACTCTGAATTGTTCACAGAAAAAAACAGAATCAATTTAACATCAAAACAACAGCGGAGACGTCAGCAACATGTGTCTGCCGCTCTGTCAGCAAACTGTGTGGGATCACAGGCTGTCTGCTTTAGTGGGAGAGGGTGGGAAAGGCTGCTGTTTCAGACGCAGACAAATAGTCGGAGCGGTTTTATCTCCTGACACACGCTTTGTTCTTATTCAAGGACAGAAAACTTAATTTAAGTCAAGCCGGGAAAATGGGGTAGCCTCACTGTCTCGCACTCTGATAGTATGTCTACCAAAGAGCCTGATTAATGGGAAATATTCAGTGCATGTCAGTGAGACGCTGATAGCACTCGCAGTCATAGCAAAATCCAGGGTTTTTAGTAGTCCCAGGAAGCCTTGTGGTTTTTCTGCTTAGATGGCACAAGCTGTCTGTATCTGGTAGAGGTATGGTAGATATTATGCAGGGCCACCTCCTCCCTCGACTCATAAACGCCTTATTCATAAAGAATCCACTGCTAGTGCTGCTAAGGAGGGCTAACCGTTTAACACTGTGTCCAAATAACGAGCCAGTCGGTTAGGTTCCTGGTTAAACTATAGCCGGGATGGGTATGCAGCCACGCACACTCGAATGCCCCTCTTCCCAGCCTCCCCCCAGCTCAAGGCCTGGACACCTGGTATGCCCCAGAGGGCCAAACCAACAATGGACACTTGTGCAAAGAGACAGATAAGCCTTTATTCATGTTCCGCCTACCACACCTTTTTGTCTTTCCTCTTAATCAGGTCATCACTCTAGGAATGTGATTTAAGGTGTGTTTCATTGATCGACATTGTTTGTTTAAAATGAAAACAAATCACAACACGGATCATTTGATGTAATTCAGCGACGTTCCGACACATTGTCATTTAGAGACCATTTCTCACCAAGCTAAACGTAGTAGCTTCGTCTGCCTGTCAGCGGCACAGAAGGAAAGATTTCAAAGCATTTTGAAGTGTAGTGTGCTGCCATCTGCTGGTGCCCAGGTGACTACATGTTTGCATCAAGTTAACTTTGTTAAAATGGTTTATTTGAATGATTATTAAGTCAGCGTTCCACTGGATTTTTATGCTGTATTTTCTTTATACTATTTGAGAAGAACTGTCAGGTTTTGAGAGCCACATCATGCACATATTCAAAGGACTGAATTAGCCTCTGACTGACACAAACCAAGTGCCCAGTGAGCCCTTTTGACATGGTCTCTATTGGTGGTAATTCCCTCTTTCCCATCGCTCCTTCCTGCATCAGATTGTGCCATGCCTGAAACGAGATAGCGAATTCCCAAAGCACATTTAGGAGATGATGAAGGGTGTGCTTGCCTGCAATTCATGACTTCATGCATTAACATTCATTTGGTTTTATATAATTTCTGAACATAAGATTAACTCTTCAGGTGAAGTGGGCTAGAACAGACAGCTGCTTCCTGGCTTCTTCAGCAGGCTCCTCTGGACCAACAGCACCGCAGAAATGAGCTCTCCTCCATGCGACGCGCCTACACATTAGCTAAAAATGAGTGTGAATCTACAGTGTTTCACAAGGCAGTAAAAATAAGAGTCGTGTTTTAACATTATCTTGATATCGTGTGGTTTTTATATCACATTTATGACGTGCTGCAGAGGGATTGATTGTATTTTTATTGCATATGCACTCAAAGACGTATGTGCAAAGATCCACGGTCCTCTACCTCCGAGGGGCATCGTTAGTGTTGCAGCATCTCAAACCTTTCTGTCTGTGTGTCTGCTCTCTGTGCAGCTGGACGACCCGTCAGTATTCCCAGCGGTGATTGTTGAGCAAGTTCCCGCAGCCGATCTGTTGCAAGTATACTCGGGGCTCGAGTCCGATGAGGTGACCAACGGTATCATGGTGGATACCACTCTCCATGTGGTTGAGGAACCATCCATCTTGGAAGGAGGGGTGGATCTCACAGGTGCACATGCAATAAACGCTGAATTTTAATGAGACTTAACAAAACTAACAAAGCACACAAGTGGAAGATGCAAAGCCAGAAAATTACAAACTACACGTTTAATTTCTGCTCCGTTGCACAGCACAAACAGCCTTCTTCGGTACTCTTTGAATTAATTCATTACAATTAATCTGTAGGCTGACCCACAAACTCTTCACTGAACAGCGAGTTACCTGAAAATTCAGAACATGCAAGCATGCATTCATTCCTTTGTAGCCATTCCCCTGTGTTTGACCTAGACTTCTCAAAAAAGTCAATTATGCAAAGCATTAGCCTCCGAGTATTTCTTATTAATGGATTTGTTGTCATCTGGTGGACAGAAACAACAGTCTCAGGCACAGAGGACAGCATGGAGACAAATGAAGCAGCGGCGGCTCTTCTTAACATGGAGTCTCCGAACAACATTTTGGATGAGAAGCGTATGCGTAAGTTCATTTGCATGCTTATTATTCCACTCCTTCAGCTCGTGACAAAAACGTCAGCTTTGATCTAACGCTGTTCATAATTGCAGCTTGAAACACTTTTCTGTATCTCTTGTTTATGCTAAGTTCACACCTACGGCACTCTGCTTGAGTCAGACCTGACATATGCCCCACTGAGGCCTGACCAGATGGACGGCGTTGCCCTTGACATGTCCGTAGACGAGGACACCTCATCTATGGATGAGATTCCCCAAAAATTTCCCTTAAAACCTCAGAAAAAAACCAAAGGTAAGACCTTTTTCCTCCTCCTCCTTGTTAGAACTCCCTCACTAAAAATTCACTGTTGTAGGTAATTAGATGATTTCACTGTGGCCTTTCACCTTATAACACACTACTCCATAATTTGAATCATAGTGCGAAAGCCGCGGGCGGTCCGTCCCTGCTCTCCCATCACCACCCCTAACCTACCACTCAGGAAGAAGAGCAAAGAGGGCAAAGGTAAGCCTCACTAACTAGTCCACTTCTCTATAATCAGCCAATAAAAATCAAGGTCTGTCCTCCTCTTGTGTACGCTCCATTTCCTCATGTGGAGTGTGCAAACAGCAGTCCTCAACCCCTGCAGTCCAGTGGGGTCGAATCTAGGAGAGTTAATGGATGAGGGGATCTCAAAGTGCTGTGTTTCACAGGGAAACAGAAGTGATTGCAGGCTGGAGGGCACGTTGATGCTCTGCCGATAGAAGGAGACTAGTGGTGCGCCATGTAAAACCTCATTGCACCCTACAGTGTGACTCAAAGAGGAGGGGACTGGGGACAGCAGGTTCAGCTGCACACATATACATCACCCTGTCATGGTGTCTGGGATTCAACTGACTACTGGGAGCGTTGCTGTTTTTAACCACTTCTGGCCGAAGCCTTTCATGAATTAGAGTAATCTACTCCCAGACTTGATATAATTAATTTCATCCCAAGGCACGCATGTACACATACAATGGCTGGAATAAAAGAGCAGGTCCTCCTGTAACCCTGTGGCGTTCATATATTCATAAACTGTACTGCTAAATGAATTATAGATGTCTATAGCACAGCTCCAAGGCTTCGTCGTGAATGTCTGACTCACTTGAAAGTTAAAAACAAGACTAAATTTATTTCCCCCCCAATTTGCAGGCAATACCATCTACCTGTGGGAATTCCTTCTGGCCTTACTGCAGGATAAAAACACCTGTCCCAAATACATCAAGTGGACACAGCGGGAGAAAGGCATCTTTAAGCTTGTGGACTCCAAGGCTGTTTCAAAGCTGTGGGGCAAACACAAGAACAAACCTGACATGAACTATGAGACCATGGGAAGAGCTCTCAGGTAAATACGAGCATCGTTTTTCTGAGCAACACTGTGCATCATCAGGAATGACTATAATGTGTTGGACATCTATTTTCTTTTCTAGATACTACTATCAGAGAGGCATCCTGGCTAAAGTGGAGGGCCAGAGGCTGGTCTATCAGTTTAAGGAGATGCCAGCTGACCTCGTGGTGATTGAGGATGAAGAGACGGGTTCTGATACCAATGTCGGCTACGGCAACCAGAGATCGACCAACGGGCGGTCTGTGGTTCGTGGAGGGTCCAAAGGGCACGGAAGAGCTCAAGGTCAGCAGCACGTCTCGGTGAAACAGATGAAGAAAGAGCCAAACAATGAATGTCTCTACCAGGAAGCTAATGGTGGACAGGCTGAGCAGCTCCTCCAGTCTGTTCATATGCTGCAAGCCAACCAAGGGGCCGGAGTCCAGGAAACAGCACAAGCTTTAAGGTGAGCGACTGTGAAAAACACCAGAGTTTTATTTTTGTTTCATTACTCCACAGCGGATACCAGAAAATCATTCTCTGCTTAATGATCTTTCAAACTAGGGCTCGATGGGTAAATCAGTTGGTATTAGCTTATTCTGGGTCTATCTGTCCATATGTCAGCAAAAGGAACAGATTTGCAATACAGAAAACCCAAGAGTGAGTTTGATATATGGTAGAGTCGATGTCTCTAATACACTCTTTATCCACCAGAAAACACAGATAACACTGAGTCAGATCTTATGATTATTTACTTTCTTGCGAAGAGCTAGACTACAAGCTTGACGCTGTTGTCGTGTGTGGTGAAAATGTGCCAAATGCTGGTAATCTCAAAGGCTAGAAAAAAGGGTAACAGCTAGCTTGTCTCTGCTGATTGCCTCTTAAGAGCATTAAATGCAAGACTCTTATAAGCCATTGTTCTTAGACACGAAATATGCCCAGCATTCAATTCTTCAGACATGCATGTGTTTCACACTTTCTTGTCTTTGTGATTTTTGTGTAAAACAAATGAAGTAAGAAGTAAGAAATCATATAATCATCATCCACCAAAATGCATGTCAGTCAGGTATCCTTACCAATAACATAAAAAACTTGGTAATTATAAAATATAAATGTCAGTATTAATCTCAAATAGGGCTGCCACGATTAGTCAACTAGTCACGATTACGTCGACTATCAAAATCGTCGACGACTGATTTAATAGTCGACGCGTCGTTTGATGCTTTGTAAGATCACAAAAGACGCAGGAATAAGTAATAGGATTTAAGAGTGTAATAACGGACTGAAACAGAAGATGGCAGCACTGCATGTACAAGGATGCCAGCTGCCGTTAAACCCCGAAGAAGAAGAAGCTGTGTCCCAGAATTCAAAGCGCAGCCTAGCCCAGTTTCCAACAATGGCGGCAGCTAGTTAGTTTAATATTACTCTTATTATTCTTTCTGGGTCACAAAATAAATGTTTAACATATTTTCAGGCGAGAATGTAGCTGTGTAAACCTCAAATATCTGCTCAGTTTATCAAGACACCACATATTTTCAAAAGCGCTCCGACGTTTTCGGAGACGTCTGTTACCCACTAGCTCGATAGCTAGCCGAGGGCTAGGCTAACTAGAGCCCGTGAGCACACCGGACTCCCGGCAAATCGTTTTCAAACCCACCGCTGTCTTTCGCTACTCAGGTTAAACATGATATATAAGTCACTTAGATAACTTAAAAATGTTATTGTTTGGCTTTTTTTTTAGTATTTTATTTGTTCTGAGTAAATCGGTTTGGCTGAGATTAAAGTTATAGTTTTCACACAGCTGAATAAACGTCAAGCAGACAGCTGATTATCAGAAGTGTGAGATGCTCGAGAATATACTCCGGTGTCCTGTTATATTTTAGATAGCAAGGAGTTTATTAAACTTCACCGAAACAATCTGCAAATTTCATTAAAATTTAATAAACTATCAATTTGTCTTTATTTTTAGTTAGCACATACCTTAAACACTTAAAGCTGTAAGCTAATGATAGTTATATAAGAGCAGATGCTGCTGGTTCAATAAGCTGTACGTTTTACGTCCAATGGATGATGATCTGATTAGTCGACTAATCACAAAAATAATCAGTGACTAGTCGACTATCAAAATAATCGTTTGTGGCAGCCCTAATCTCAAATGATACATATGCTTAAATCTTACTCATACTCACACATGCATGCATCATAGCGTTGGGCCTGATATTCACAGATCGGTCTTATATTAGTGGCGGTGTCTTGTAGGGGGAACTCAATTACATCTCAAAGCCTCGTATGTACAAAATGTCACCTTTTGAGATGCAGAGTTTCATTATACATAATAAAACTGTGAGGTGAACACAGCAACAGCCAACCCAGCAGAGCTGAAGTAAATCTTTACTTTATATAGTTCATTTTTTTGTTGTTGATGTCAGTAAAGTGCCAGATCACCTTTAGATTTTTATAAAGTGCATTTCTTCTTCTGGCACAGCTTTACTTTGCATTTAATTTTTCTGTTGCCAAGTCTGCTGCCTGTATTACCAATGTATTATCACAAAATTCTACTTTTTTTTTTTTAGTGGTTAAACATTGTCTGCTGTTAGAAATTGAAGAGACTCATAATTTCCACAGTACAGCTGTCAGCACAATTTGTTATTTTAATAAGGGCATTAGTTCTGCTTTTTAGGCTCATAGCTGTGCGGTCGCTAATTTTCACAGTAGGTGTCCGTTAAAAATAAACCTTGTATATATTTGCAAAGATATAAAGAGAATATTCAATTACACCAACTCTGTCAGAGACAGTGAAGAGACTCACCTACATC
This sequence comes from Neolamprologus multifasciatus, assembly GCF_963576455.1. Taxonomy (NCBI): domain Eukaryota; kingdom Metazoa; phylum Chordata; class Actinopteri; order Cichliformes; family Cichlidae; genus Neolamprologus; species Neolamprologus multifasciatus. Next base: position 34,124,589 of record NC_140440.1, read on the forward strand.
TTCTGTTTTTATTTTATCAGGACCATTAACGCCCCTGCATCAGTTCCTATGGTCCTGACATCTTCCGGCTCGCTTCAGTCTGTTCCCCTCACTGTTCTAGCCAACGGGGACTCCAGCCACTCCCCTTCTCGGGTTATTCTCCACACCATGCCCTCCACGACAGCAGGTGGTAAAGATGTGCTTACCATCCATACGGCTTCTATAGCAGGTGGGGCTAACAGCCTGCAGGATGGCCTCCCGCAGCAGCTCTTGGTCACCAGTCTGGGCTCATCTGCCTCCTCCTCCTGCACTTCCCCTCCAGGAGTCATTAGTTCCACCGCTTCCAACCTCAATGGTCTCCCCCGCCTTGTCACCATTAACACCACCTGCGGGCAGACCATGGTGGCACAGCAGCCCGGCACCGTAATTGCCACTGTGCTCAAATCTAGCGACCTCTCAGGGCTGCAGGTGAAAGAGGAGATGCTGGACCCCACCTACTTTCAGTCGATGGTGAACGGCGATCCATCACTGGCCGCACATACATTTGAAAAAGAGGAGATGGAAGCAGGGGAGGCGGAGCTGCAGTACAGGACTGTTATCATTGATACCAGTCAAAGCCAGGGCCCAGAGGGCGCAAGCGAAACTATAATTAATGGACATTCTTCTCAGAGCAGCAGCCCTAGTGAGGGTCTGACCCCTGTGGAGGAGCTGGAAGTGCGTGGAGAGATGTCCCTGCAGCCGGAGCAGGGACTCAAAGGCCTGCAGGAGCTGCCGGTGTCTGTTCAATTGCCTGCAAACTTTATCCAGATAAAGACAGAACCTGCAGAGGCTTAGTGCTGCAGGACTCTTCAACAAAAGCTGAACCAAAATTGAATCCATTTTCTTTACCTACCACAGTGATCTGATCACAGATCAGAACGAGGGATCTTGCAGCTTTTAAAGGTTGGTCAGTTCAGCCTCAGGATTTATTGTTTACCAACATATTTGTGACCATGTGCCTAATTTTAAAAATCAAGGGAGTGTTTAGTTTTTTTAAGAAGTAACTTTTCAGATTTAGGATTCTCTCTTTCTGTAGACACAATCCCCAACACACACACACACACACAAATACACACACATGCACACATGCACACATGCACAAACACAAAATGCTTTTGTTCCTCTAGGAGAGTAGCCATTGGATAAACCAGGGATCCCTGTCTACCAAATGTGCCAGTTAGCTGTTTTTTTTTTACTTTTCATCTCACTGGACTCACGTGTTTAAAGAAAAATGCAAGAAACCAAAAACCGGGGACTGAATGCCAAATGATGCAACGACACGAGACATCTGACAATGTGTGAGTGTATCTGATCTTTACATCGGGTACGAGTTACTTTTCGCACGGGAAAGGATGTCGTGTCTGCTGGAAAAAAGAAAAGCCACACATCTCGGAGTTTAACTGAAGAGTGCCTTACCGGAAGTTCAGAACAGTTCAAGACCGTTTGTTGGAAACAGCTGCGTAAGGGACGAAAAACGGACTAAATACCTTCACAGACTTTCAGACTTCCAAGAAGTTATTACGCATTTATTTTCATATAAACAAAATAGGTATGCATTCACTCTCTAATACCCTTGGCCTTAAAACACTGTGTTACTATGGAAATGGGCATTTTCCGTCTACCAAGGACAGTGTAACATCAAAACTGTTTGTATAGAGCTGCAGACCGAAGGCACAGCAAGATAGGGAGGCACAAATGGAGAGGAAGAATACACGAGATAAAACAGATTTTATCAGTCTCTGCCTCAGAGGCTCCGAGGTTTAAATCCTGTTGTTATAAAATGGAATATATATGAATCTATAGATAAAAATAAATAAATATATATATATATATATACATATAATATACAATTGAGATTCAATTTTAAGGCCACAGTGAATTTATTTATTTTGTGAAATCCTAAATTCTGTGTAAAAACCAGGCACATTTGTTTTCTATTTACATGTAAAAACCTGAGGGGAAATACAAAGAATATGAACGTTAATACCAGGAGGCTTATTTGGTAGTTTTTTGTAAGACCAACATTTTTCATGTGTATAGCTTTCCATATAATCAGCTTTGGTATTTCCTTGAGTTTTGGACTCGAGTGTTCAGTGCAGCATGATTACTCCACTGTTATATTCTCTTATATCCTCTGATTTAAACATGTACTGAATGTTCTTTTCATTCCTTCTTATCAGCGGACATACCTCTTTATCTTTTTTAACAGTCAAGCAGGCGAAACTATGCATTCAAATATATATTCGCTGTGTATGTGCTGTACAAAGTATCAAATGTAACAATTCACATGCCTTTGAAATCCTGTCTCTGTTTCGTCGTTTGTTTGGTACAAAGAGGAACCAGTGCTGTTTCTTTTGTTTTGTCTCAAGCTTTTCCCCTCCTCTCTCCTTCTCCTCTCCACTCCTGTCACCTTGTTACCTCTTGTCTGGTTTTCTCTCCTCACCGCCTCCTCGACTGCTCTCGGCTCGGGTCAGTCGAGTCTGTGCCTTCTTTATTTGCTGTCCCACTTGGTTAAGAACCTCTCAGGCCAGCCATCCGATTGGCCCCTTGGTCCTGCCGGGGATGAAGCCATATTGATCCTGAGTGGTATCCCGGCTAAATTGGTTGTATTTTCCAGCCGGACTGTAGCTGCAGAGTGAGGACATTCAGACATACTGACCTCCATCTGCACTGGCACCTAAGGACAGGTGTTAAACGCTACTTTACAACCTCACATCAGCCAAAAGAGCTCTGGGTCTGCAAAGACACTCTGAATGTATACTTGTTTTTAAAGTACATGCTTTTTTTTTTAAGTACATGCAGCCTATAAGTACACTGGGTTACATTTGCATTAAAATCTGTCAGTCTTTCGGTGGGGATTTGCTGCCTGTCTATTCCTGTATCTACCCTCCTTTCTCTCAGAGCACTGTTTTACTGTCTGTGAAACATTGAGGTATGTCCACTGCTTATGTTTTTGTTTGCTTCTTATGACTTGGGTTATCAATGGCCTCCTTTATGCTGAATATAGAATAGATTTTTAAGAAAAAGTCAATATGCTAATTAAATGCAAAATCGTATCTTTTGACTGTTCTCTCTCTTTCTTTTTATTTGTTGCTGTTTTTGTTGGCAGAACGGTTTGGAACAGCGAGGCGCGGATAAAGTGTCATACAAGCTCTTTTTTTTTTTTTTTTTTTTGAGAAATTAAACAGAAAACCGAATTAAACTTGGAAACAAATAGCTTCCAAGCGGTTACTAAGTCCATTCATTTGCGCTGTTGCGATAATGAAACTATTGCTGCCTTGAAAATTCAGAGTTGTATTGTTGGGCTGTTGAAGCTTTGGGGGACATTTGATCACATGGTATTTTGAGAGAAAGAAAAAGCTACTGTAGAAAACTGGATTGGAGCCATTAGCGGGCCAGAGACTGATTGGACTGTACTTAAGAGCTCTGCTTCTCCAGTTGCTGTGGGTGGATGAATACATTAGCATGTGACATGCCCAGAGCTGAAGACAGACGAGTCTGTCACCACAGTTTGCATAGTGAAAAGTGTGTGTGTGTGTGTGTGTGTGCACGTTTAAGCTGTGGTTGGCGCGAGAATGAGTTACACTGAAGTGGGTTGATTCTTTTCAAGCATGTGTTATGTTGATGTGTTTGTATATGTGAGGATGGAGTGTTTGTGTGTTTGGGGTTTACATTGGCTTGGAGTGACTCTGTGTGTGTGTGTGTGTGTGTGTGTGTGTGTGTGTGTGTGCAGGGTCAGGAAGTCTTCTGGCATCGGGGCTTGCCTACCGTGCTCCGTCTACACCCACATACACAGCTGTGTACCACACAATCCAATCTTGCCATAGGGTTACACACACACGCGTGCACACACACACACAGAAACAAGACCAAGTTCAGCCGCAGCCACCATTACAACCTTCTTCACGCCACTGAACAGCTTCCCGGACCTTTTTCAGATGAAAAAAATAGTTTGAAACGGGAATGAAATCATGGCACAAGCTCCACATTCGGCAACAAACAGCCCTCCATTACATCCAAGCAGACACTTTGCTTTTCTGTTGAGCGGTTCATCGATTGCCTGCCATAGGGTAAGCGGAGGTTCTTATGGATTACTAAAATAATGAAAGGCTACTAGCAGCCGTTATGTCTGTGCTATTCCTTTGGTTAGTGAGTCAGAGACCCTGAAGATGGAGTGAGAGCCAGGTCCTGGGAGAGGAGGACTATTTCTGTGTCGCCTGCAGCCACTGACACAGCGCGAGTGTTTACTGCTGTGCCATGCTGCCTCTCACAGTGGGAGCAGTTGAGGGATGACGGCTGACATTATTGTGCCTCCAGCCTGTAGCAGGAACAGTACAGGGAGAGCTTATTTAACCATCAGGTCACCAGACTGACTGCAACATTACAAAGAAAAGGAGTTGATGGCTGCTGTCTTATGGCCGCTGAAGCTTTGTGCAATTTATTAACAGCATGCAGGTGAAGTTAGATTCAAATGGAAACCATTTTTATTTTTACTTTACTCCACAGAAGCAGATGTGGATGTATTAAGGACAGCGAGGTACAGCGTGTTTTAAGATGTAGAAAAAAAAAAGAAAAGTGTTGAAAGTACCTCACCTAACCTTTGATATTACAGCAGTACACCTTTGTCTACACAAGATGGCACTGGTAATACACGTGTCCTCATCAGAGCCGAGCCTCAGTCTGGATCGAAGAGAAGTATTCCTTCAGGTCACTAATCTAAATACAGACACTCTTCATACATTGGTTTTCACTCTCCTCCACCCCAGAATAGCAACTTACGTCTGGAAACGAAGGAGCGATTGTTTGAAATGAAAATAAGCAGCTGGGAGGGAAGTTTCCCTGCATTTTTTGATAAGTAACAAAAAGAATTAATTCGCATGTGAGCTTCAATGGAAGTGGCCATTCCTCGGGCCAGGTGGGCAAAAATCCTTTGAACTGTGATAACCTGGTAAATGCTCGGTATCTCCGTTCATCCTGCAGAGCAGTCGATCTTGTTTCCTCTCCCCATCTAAATGGGGATAAACAAGTGCTGGAGGCGGGGTTTCCTATATAAAATGCATGAGAAAAAATAGTGCAGGGCTTAGGCTGGAACGATATATTCTTTAATTCTGGTCTACAGGGAAGGAGTTCACTGTCAGACACTCGCAGATTTGGCTCATATCTAATGCAGGCAGTGCTAAACCTCTTCATAGATAGTAGGAATGCAAATTAACCTCAATGCAGGGTTTTAAAAAAAGCCAACAATCAAATACCATTTGATTTGGAGTCGTTGGGATTTTGACATTTTCCTGTGAAAATGCAAAAATTTCACTGCAATCGGTCCTGTTTGTAATTTCTTAGGTTTTTAACTTCAAACATAAAATATTCTATTAGTACAAATTATTAAAACTGCACTGTTTACATCATGAGACTGTCTAATGGAAAAGTAAAACAACACAAGTAGATGTGTGCTAGGCAACAAAATGTGGATAAGAAGGCATCAACTAGACTGTTATCCCGTTTATTTGTTTTTAAAATCTTCGCTCTCCCAATCCTCCGTCGGCAGTATTCCCACCATCCGGTGTCATTCAAGGTCTCCTCCACAATGAGTTTTAATTGTGAGACATCTGTACTTTAAAATTTGACTTTCATGGTTAATATTGGACTTTTGTCCCAACAGGCACGAGGAGCTCTCTGGGAGCTCGCTGTAATATCTGTATCAGCCTCTCCAGTCAGGGTGAACCATCCCATTCAGAGCGACTCTCTGGGCTTCCATGGCAATTTACTCTCACGACTACACAAAAGAGTCCTCAGAGTCCTCAGAGACCTCGCCAGATAGACAACTGACAACTAACAGCATCTTATGAAAAAATAACACTTTATACTATTTCCTAACACAGTGAGTGCGGTAGCTCCACAACAACAACAACAACAACGATGGCAGCTGCAGCATGCCGAATGCTGAATGCATCCATTTTAATAAACACATGCCTATTTGATGTGATAAGCAGGAAGTAGTGAGAAATGAATTATATAAACACTGATTTTATGAACTTTTCAGAAGCGCCTCGGGGGCTTTCCAGTACACTTGTCAGTTTATTTGAAGTATGTTTGCAATTATTGTATTTGTTAACTCATGCCAGTGTTTTTCACTTGACATGTTGCTCTGGGCCATTGACATTACTGATTCAAAAATAACAATATGGCTTCAGTCTGAACTCCATTTGTGAGCATATTCATAAAACATTTACATATAGCAAGTTTCGCCCTCTCTTTCAACAAAATCCATTTCACTGTCAATTATTATTGATATCTTTGACATTATCATCAGAGTGAGCCAACATGAGTCAAGATCTATATTTACTTTGTAGGCGAGATACTTTTATATTAGTGTAAACAAAGCATTATTACACATCCGATACACAGGAGAGTCTCGGGTTATAAAATCAGAACAATAAAAGGATATATGTCTGTTTTGGCTTGTCAAGATGTGATGCTAACAAATTCTGCTAATGAGGAATGGGAGTAATGGTGAGTAGAGAAGGAGACCTGCCTGTTTCAATTGCATTAGTTGGATTCAAAACCCATACTGCTATCAGCTTTCCGACAAACACCCCCCGGGCATTAAGTGTCTTTCAAGGAAATCACATTGTTTCATATGATAGGACAACGGAGATTATTCGTACAATGAAATTTTAATTGGAAAAAAGAAGGAAAAGAAAGAAACATACAGAGGGCTTCAAAGCAAACTACCACAACACGAGTGTTCCATTTTTGTCTCCCTGTTTAACTTCTGAGTACCTCACATAGCTTGAATACTCTTGGGCATTTATGCGCCTTGTTATTGTGATGACAGAACATCAATTACGAATGCCTATCTCGCCTGCTTAGTTACAGATGAGAGTTATTTCAGCTCGACACACTGAGATGAGGCGTTCGAGATTAAAATCGCCTCGGCAAATAAGAAAATGTTTGAACAGCAGCACTATTTAAAGCATTTTGAAGACTGCAACAGTGGTGAAAACAATGGAGGATAGCACATCAGTGAGCACATCAGACGCGACTGCTGAGGTCTGTGAATCTTTAATTAAACAATGTTTGTTTTACATGATACAAATAACAGAGAAAAGAGTGACGAAAATACTTGGAGCGAGTCGTGAACTTTCGGTGCCGGTTAGACTCGTGTTTCTGTATTGTGAATAATTCGCTTTTTTTCCCTTTTTTTTTTGCTTAAATATTTTTAAACTGTGAATATTTTCCTCACATAATCAAATTTTCTGAAGTTGGTTTTGTGCGTACGTCCATGTTTGGATCTATGAAGTTGATTCGTGCCACTGCATCAGCGCTTAAGTACACATTTTATGAAGCTCTTGTGATATATTTGGTATGGTGGCTCAAGTCGCTTGCATAATAGCAACACAATAGCTCTTGATTTGATCTCTTCAGCAGTGTTGCTGTTTATTAAAATCAAGCAGAGCAGAGCACTTCTGATGTAGCAACTTTTTAGGAAGCATTTTCCTTGTTCACTGTGTATTTCTTCATTTTTTGGATGTTTCTCTTGATGTTTTTGTTTTACTGTTGTGTGCTTTGTCCTTCGGGCCCAAAGGAGTACAGGGCACAGAATGGACTTTTATCTGTAGGTATGTGAGCAGGAAAAAGATAAAGGCTATGAAAGAAAGTCAGACATAAACACTCACTAAGCACGAAAACCGTGCAATCTAACGCAATCCTATACAAAAGCTCTGCCATACATTTGGCTTTTTGAAGCTCGTACATCTATTGTTGACATTGGAAAGACAATCAGTTTACTAGGTGTGATATACTGCATTACATTTTCAGTATTGCAGTATTTAAGAAAACACCTGTAGTTGTTGGTGGTAATAGCCAATGCATTTTAATACTGCAGTTCACAGAAATCGGCCAGCAACAAGACAAACTGCTGTTTAAAGACATCAGGCAATAGTTGGTCTTTTCCATCATTGTGTGAGCAGCTTAAACATGCAAATGGCACGTGTTTGCCAACAACTAAGTGAAAGTTGGTTACCTTGCTGAGAAGTTGGAGGTATGCAGCCTGTTTCCTGCAGCTCACTCCCTGCAGTGCTTCAAACTGATCCGCTGTAGGGGAAAATGCTGAAAATAGCCATTGTCTTGTTTTGAAGACGATTTGTCAAGAATAAATTGATAAGTGCTAAGCTAAATCGTAATACCAGATGGCTCGTGTTTCTCCGCTTTAATGCGATGCTGCAGCAGGAGGAAATGTTTGGTTTGCATTAGCAGAAACTCAATACAACATTTTCCCAGAGACTGTTACTACGCCCAGTTCAGTACTTTCATGTGCAGGCCACGTTCTCAATCAGCTGTGTTAGCTCACTCAGAAACAGGCTTATCAGGTGTCCCAGTTTATGCAGGGCTACACATAACATGCATCACATTCACATATTGAGACACCGTTTCACATTTTGATTAGTTCTAGTTTCCAAAAATCAACTAAAGTGCTTCTGACAAGAAGCCTGTTTGGCTTTAAGAGCTTTGTGTTGCTCTACAAAGATGATCACCAGCCAGAACTGAAAGGCGAAACAACAGTTAACATTCTTTTAATCGTTATTGCCAAAGAAAAAGGGAAAACACAAGTTTAGCTTCAATTCATGCTTATTATATTAATAAGTGTGTTGGGAAAACTGCAAAAAAGATCAAATTTGTAAATTGGAAAAATTACCTCTAAGCATTAATGGCTCACAAGCTCCCATTTGGTTACACTATTTGGAGGTATGTGGTGCATTAATAACAATTTTGCCACTTTAATAAGAATATTAAGAACACTTTTCAATGTCACGCAGTCCAGCATACCAACAATAGCAGACAGGACGGCAATAATAACCATAAAGTACAACAGATGTCAACAAAACCTGCGAAAACATAATAATGCAATAATGGAACATGGCAGAGCTGTTGCTTTAAATTACACTAGATGATTTTCCTAATAAAGTGTATGTCTTGTTACATATTTAATGTGATAGCACCACACAGATGGTTACATACAGTACATAATTAATTGCTGTTGCATTGTATTCGCTGTAGCTTTTCATATGAGTACACGTACAAGTAAAAATGAATGCATGACATAACAGGTAAAGTAAGGACAGATTGTGTGTGTGCTCAGTTTCCAAACTAAATGTGTTCATTGAACAGGATCAAATAACAAGGAGAGAAAACTAGACATCTGTAAACAACCAATGCTTTTTAAGAAAGAATCAAAATGCTTCAAACACCATTTAGACTGTTTACACTGACTCACACTGACTAGAAGTGCTGCCTAATAGTTGCCTGCAATAGACTGCTTTGGTGTCACGAGTGGTCTTGAATATTTATCAAAAGGAAAAATTTGCACCTACAACGTAAACAGATTCAAAACCAGACAGCACGCTCGGCGCCTCAGATCCTCCCGAGCATGCGGGCGATCCACCAGTTGCACGGCATGACAATTTGACAGATGACCCGGCCTCCTTGGTAGTAGTATGGCCAGGGGTTGAAGCCACCCAGGGGCTCGTAGTAGCGGCGGCAGAAGCGGTAACCACGGCGACAGTACTGGCAGCAGTAGCCGCCCTCATCCAGACGGTTATCCAGCTCGATTCCAACATCTCTCTGCAGAGGACACAAGAGCGGGCAGGGTTGCAATCACACACATGACAAATGCCAGTCCTCCTGAGGCAAGGGCAGGCGAGGAGGAAGAGGAAGGGGTGACATGAATTGATGAGGCAGCTTTGATTGTGGGTCATCGCAATATATGTAAACGCAAAAACAAAAGTGAAAAGATTTGAATTGATGTCTGCAAAAATGCAAACGGTGACATCAATTGATGGCAGTGCCAAAGAGATCACGGTTCGAGCTGAGATTGAACGAGCTTGATTTAAGCTCGGGAGCATAAAACATGATATAATACCCTTGACCTTTCTGCAGCACAAAAAGCACGACTGGAGGCTGCACACTGCCCCTACTTTGAATCCAGCATCCGCAACCTCTCTACTATCTCCGGTCGAAGTTACCAGCATAATTACACTATTTCTTTCATCTCTGACCTCTTAACTCCCTCGACCCCAGCACACACTCTGCACTAAAATGACTGCCCCTCCTCCAATAGAGCATTCAAATTAGAGCTCCTCACATCTTGGCGCCCTCCCCCTGACCTTGACTTTAAGTGCATGGCACATTCCTAAAGCAATTAGCAGAGTAATGATCGCCTAACAAGGATTCTTTCATTTGCTCTTGCTGGCTGCCTCTGAATTTATAGAGGGGCCAAATGAAACCCAAACGAAAGGTAAATTGGGTAGAATTAATGGCCCTTGGATTTTTCCATTGTGCTGGTTGGTTCATGCCCTCGTGGACTCGTGGGGGCTGAGTGCCATGCCTTTGATCAAGAGCAACTCCAAATGGGGTTCGGAGAAGTGCCACTTAACTCACAGTGTGAGCTGAAGTAGCAACCGCCCTCAGTATGCATTTGACCACATTTCAATCTCTTTTAGTAAATGAATCCTTGGAGACAATCTGGTGATATCTTGTTAAACTGCTCGGTTCCAGGAGTCAACGGCCTCCGCTGACTTCACATTCGGGAAAAAACGCGAGCACTTACAATGACTCAGCTACGTGCGATAGTGCGGAACAAAACACATCCGCAGCTGGGAAAAGGAAATGTGTGTGAATTGTTTAAGAGGACAGGACGCGCTGGACCACATGGCTGAGTCCCTCTGGTCCCCTACTGCATTAAGTTAGGGAGTTTGGGGATTTCTTGCATCTCCTCCACTCGTCAGTAAGCATTCAATCACGGTGGTTTTACACACATTGTTTTCTTGTACGTAGCAGTAAATCCACCACATGATTCAATCGTAAATCAGAAAACGATCTGTAAACATTCAAATTCTGTGTCAACTTGAGTTATTAGACTAGACTCTTCTGTAAATGTTTATATATTTTTCTATCTTAAAATGGATCTGTCAGGTTCATCTACGATTCCCCATTTCTTTCATTATATACAAAGCATATAGTTAGGGCTGGACCAGGTGACCCTGAATCCTCCCTTAGTTATGCTGCAATAGACGTAGGCTGCCGGGGGATTCCCATGATGCATTGAGTTTTTCCTTTCCAGTCACCTTTCTCACTCACTATGTATTAACAGACCTCTCTGCATTGAATCATATCTGTTATTAACCTCTGTCTCTCTCCACAGCATGTCTTTATCCTGTCTTCCTTCTCTCACCCCAACCAATCACAGCAGATGGCCCCGCCCCTCCCTGAGCCTGGTTCTGCTGGAGGTTTCTTCCTGTTAAAAGGGAGTTTTTCCTTCCCACTGTCGCCAAAGGTGCCTCATAGGGGGTCATATGATTGTGGGTTTTTCTCTGTATCTATGAAGCTCCTTGAGAGCGACTTTTGTTGTGATTTGGCGCTATATAAATAAAGTTGAATTGAATTGAATTGACTGGCTTGTGAAAACTATGCACCTGATGTAAACTGAGTCAAATACTCTTGCTCTTTAGACATATTCAAAACACAGAGTACAATGCGTTATATCCAGGTAAGGTTTGAATTTATTACTATGACAGTCACAGGTAGGCTTTTAATGATTTATTGCTGTAGGTTTCAGGTCATCGGCTCCCAGGCAACAATCGGTTATATGAAACAACACGAAAACCTGTCAATGGACCAACGATAATCTTATCAGCTCCTCACAGCCCAATCTGGGGTGTTACGAAATCCGGAGCTCGGGCGTGGAAAATGAAGAAAATATTTTATTCAAATGACGCCGGTGTTTATCAAAACAAACCGCCAATAGGCAGCATTGTACCTTAAAGACAATTAATCAGAGCTATCCTTTTAAAACGGAGGGTACATATTAATCACTCTGGCTTTGAGTCGCCGTCTCTAGTGGGAAGCCGCGGTGATAAGAATGGTTCACCTTGGGAAATCTGAGGCAGTCACTCACAAACAAGCAGCATTAATGAAGAGTAAAAGCCATTACCCTCTTGCTGGATCTGATTTCATCACACACATTCTCACATACACATGCAAACCTGCACGCAAACACAGACACCTCTGTGCATATTATGAGGAGCTGGATGTGAATGAGTCTGCAGAGTAGAAAACTGCGTCAGTCATTCAATAAGATGTAACGAATCAAAGCATGACTCCTCTAATCTCCACACTTGTTGGTATTATTTCACGCACGCTGATCCCCGCTCTTCATGAGCTTGAAGCACATGCCTGGATGTGTTATTAAATCTCAAAGCAGAGCTCATCACATTCATTCGGGGATCAAAAACAGCAGAGATAAACATTTCTGTTTTCACACTCTGCTTTGTATTCGAAAAGGGTCTTTTTATGTAGACACACAGGACAGTGGAACATATGAAATTCTTTGCTGCGTGTCCTGATCTCTGATTTTCATCTCACTGTTCTCTACAGTGACGTGGAATGTGGACGTGGATGTAATTGAATAAGCAGATAGTCATGTATTTCAGTAAACTCTGCTGCTTTACCACAGTGATAAGGAGCTTTAGCTTCAGTGTAAAGATTCCTCTGGAGGCACAAACAACTTCTGCATTCACAGAATTTGAATTCCTTCAGCTTTTTGCACCTGTGTGCATGAACAGCCACTTAGCCTGACCCTGGATGTAGCAGCCAGAGGTTTGTAAAGATAAGTCCAAGACACAAGACGAATCCCAGGACACAAGCAGCAACACGTACAAACATATTTACATGAGTATGAGTGCGGTCAATTCTTATAGAAAGCCCATCCTTGTTATGTGGGTCAAGGACGGCGGTGCAATCCCTTCAGGCCTGTCAGACGGTCGTTATTCGGTTTGAAATTTCCAGGGCCACCGCTGATACACACTGCACTCTGACATGTCAGCATGTTAAAGTTCAGCATAATATACATCTGCCAGTCTCTGCTTTATGAATGTGCACTGTGGACAGGCTTGGTGCTCAAATTCAGACTTATGAAATGCAGATGAAGTGAATGCAGAGAAACTGTGAGTAGCAGACGCTGCGGGTGAGCTTCCTTGTTTTTTTTTTACTGTGCCCATTTGCATGACTTTTAGATGAAGAAAAAAATAGACATGTGGCATACCACTGGCAGGAGTGAGAGTTCAGACTCCCAATTACAGACTGCTGCCTGCCCTGTGCCCGGCCACAAAGGCCGTTGTTATCACTGGACCCACAAACAGCGCCTGGACTTGCTGCTGGAATGGATTGCAATGGTGTGCATTACTCGGCTGATAGAGGCAGAACGTTCAAAAGTGGAGCTGAGTTTTTCATCCCCTGGTATGTTTTAATTGCATAGCACTGCATCTCCTGCCACAGACAATGAGGAAGAAGACAGAGGAGCTGGGGGGGAAATTGAAGAGTTGAGCAGGAGGCTGTTTCTGGGATAGGCCTGATAAACGTCAACATTATAGGATGTCTCATTTCTCTGCATGTCTCACACCGTTTCTCCGAGCCCTGCGGAGGAGACTGAGCCTGACTCATTATCCTTGAATTTAGCTTTAGTGGCTGTTCACCTGTAAGTGCTCCCTGCAAGTATATGCATATATCATATATCCTTGCACCTGTTCTTAGGGTGTCTCTTAGTGTGCAACTGCAGCTTTTTGTGCTGGTATAAGAGTGCATAAGTCTTGTATAATATACTATGCAATGTGATTTTCCCCTAGAGTCAGGGATAATTAATCATACGGTATTGAGTGGTTTACATGCTGTACACCAAAATATGCCACTTGGCCTTTCCATTCATTTTATACGCTTTGATAATTAAAGCATTATTAATAAATGTAACTTATCTGTGCAGCGATGAGTGACCTTGAAAGTGCTGCTTTGTACTGTGCTTTCCAGTGCCTCGGAAAAAAAGGAAGTAGAAAAAAAGTCTCTAACTAGGGCTGTAAGGCACAAGTTGCTGCCTTTGAAAGGCTGGATATTCCTCTCAATTAATGGAGAGACATTAAGGGAGTCTTCATTGAACTGGCCTTACTTAAACAGATATATAGAGCAATTGCTATGCCCTCTGGTGCACAAAGTCAGTTTTAACATCAATTAGTGAGCGATTTATATGCAGAAAGAGTTGAGGCAAGAGCTGCGGCTGATTGAAGTGACTTTACTGTATCTCGTGGTGTGGTCCCTGGGTGACGTGGCAGAGAGGGCCCCACTTACATAGTCGTTTACGGGAAGGTGGTCCAGGACGTCGCGGGCAAAACGCTGACCTGTGACCTCGGCGTCGGGTGTATCCACGTTTACAACCTCAGCATCTGAGTAACAGAACGAGCAGGAGAGAATAAAAGCGAGAGAGAGAGATGTTACTGTATATACTTCCAACTGTTTTCTGTTGTTTGAATTAAAATAAGAAAGCTCTTAGATTCAATTTTGGCTTGAACACTGTGTTTTCCCAGTGGCTTGATGTTACTTACTAGCATTCAAAAGAAATTAATTCCAGGCTTTTTTCACGCTTCTGTCAAACAATGGTGTTATTGCTTTTGTGATACTAACACACAGATGCCAGTTCATAAAGCCTTGGCATCTTTATGAGAAAGAAAAAAAACCCTCTCCAGATGACCAAAACAAGAGGCTGAATGTAACCGGCTACATTTACTGAGATATATATGTGTTTTACTTGCGACTGAAGCATGCTTTGTTTCCACTACATTTCCCAGAGAAATATTATTCTTTTTACTACATTTATCTGATTGTTACCTTGTAGACACCTCATATACTGCAAATGCTTCATCTTAACATGAAAGCCCGACTCTTGGAATGCTTATTTTTCAAAGCACATGGAAAACTGCCGCTTTGGTAAGATAATTGCAAACTATTCAATACGTACGTGTTCATGTTCGTGTTCTCAGATAAAGCTATTCATCTTTCCTTTTTTAAACCAGCAGTGATTGATATAACATTGACATTACTTTGTATGTTAGTATAGAAAACTTTCTATACTAACATAACTATAACACATCAAGTCTGCAGTTAAATATTACATTTCACATTGAGTTGTGTTCTTAAACACTCCTTTAACATTGTTTTTGGCCTCTGCCAGCTAATGAAAGTAAATGCTTGGCTCTATAGCTCCTGAATGTTTTACTATGAGCAGCTGCTGGTCGTTATCTGTACCCGTCTGTTATGTTGTTCAAGGCTGATAGACTGAGTTTTAAGACAATACAGGAGCATGTAAGAGAAACTTTGCAGGTCAGACAATAAGCTGAAATTCGCTATAAAGCTCTGCAGGGAAGCTGAAAAGGTATGCTTGTCATGAAAATTGCTGTCTTTCACATTATTTTGAAGTTACTGTTTTATATAGGTAGAGATTTTTTATAAATATCAATATCATTTTTTATATATATGTGTGAGCTTAACAGTGCATTCATTTACACTTAAATAATCTGCAATGTAGACATATCTCTAGGGCCTAAAATAAACCTGTCGGAAGCTTGAAAAACATGCAGTTCCTGTAATGGCCTCTTGGGGCTGTCTTTGAAAGTGAGTCCATCTTTATGCTGAAGCAGAAATAAACATGTTTACAGCCAGGCACAAAAACATTTTAGGCCTTTGAAGTTAATTTTCTCCATATGTTGAACTGTAGAGGGTGAAGTTGTATATAAATGACATTATTAGAGTCACTGGCCAGCTGATGCTAACATAGATTGCTACAGTTGCTAGTTGTCTGCTAGCCGTCACCTTTGCTAATTTAAGTCACTGAACAGAACCTTTCCCTGGCAACCACTGGTCACTAGGGGAAAAAAAACGTATATTCCCTGAGTTGTTGGCAAAAACCTTGTGATTGCATTGGTAAATAGACTGGTACTTACATAGCACTTTTCTACTTTATTTGAACAATCAAAGTGCTTTCTACTACGAGCCACATTCACCCAACTTTTTCCTCTGCCTAAGTGCTTTTTATCTAACATTCACACAAACACTCCAGTGAATGGATCAGGGACAGTTCAGTTCAGTATCTTCCTTTGACATGCAGACAAGGGATTAAACCACTGATCTTAGTAGATAACTCTACCTGCTGAGCCACAGCTGCACTGGCAGATTGCTGCAGTTACCCATAGTTTGCATGGAAGAAACTGACTTGTCTGCAAACACTTGCCAACTACTCTCCAAGCAGTTGGGAAACTGAAGTGTGAAAGAAACCAGAACTAGATACCGTCAACATTCAGTAAAACTTTGACTTTTTAAAATGTGCTTGCTGCAGCACAGAGGCACAGCTTTTACTCTGAAGACAAACACTCTTGCAAGATTATCAGCTAACAAGTGTTTGCAGACAAATCAGCGTCTTCCAGCAAACGACATCACCGCAGCAACCTGCTAGACCAAGGCAATGATAAGGATGTTTTTGGTCTAGTCACTGCAGGCAACCTCCAGAAACCACTCACCAACCAATTTGAGAAGGCACGTTTTTTCCCCTCACCATCAATGGTTGTGTCATGTCCAATAGGATGGACAAATCTCAAGAAAGGTGTGTATGACATTATGTGAAAGGTTTCTGACAATGATGTATGTGGTGTTGATTTCTTTTGGAGCATTGTTAAAACTGTCGTCTGTTGTGCTATTAATTAAAACAACAGACTGTCAGATAAGCCTGTGCAAAGCCTGTCTTGTTTTTAGTGAATGAAATGCTAGTATTATTTTTTATGTTAGCACTAATTAACAGGCTTCTGTAGCCATGCAGTGCACTTATATAGTGTATGAATACAGCTTCTTGACCTAGCAGTCCACCATTTCATCCCAAAAGGCCCAAATATTCCAAAATGCCAAACTCGAGGCCTCAAAATGTTAATCAGTTAGCGCCATCACAGTGGCCAAATCCAACCTTTATATGTAAAGTATGATACCATATCATATAAAGTAGCCTTTCTGTGACTGTAAGACTTCAAGTGCATACATTTAATAAACTGTGTTTGCACTGATAATTTTGTAGAAACAGAGTATCAGAATATTCATCCATCAGCCTCTCTACTTTTCTAACACGGACAGAGTAGCCTGGGCTGCCTGCTCATATGGTTAGGAACTCATGCTGTCTCCATGGACCTGCTTATGGCCTGTGGAGATGTCCTCCAGCGAGAGTGTTAATAGTCTGCATTTAGAGGCAGAGATGCCCCCTGCTCTCACCGCTCAGGGGGGAAGGATGGATCCAGTGGATGGGCAGCTGCTGGCAAATCTCCCAGATCTTGGAGTCAAGGAGGAAGTCCGGGTTAACGATGGGCTCCTCAGCAGGAACCCACACTTGGGAGCCGTCCACCTTCATATCCATGGCCCCAGTCTCGTCCACCTGCTAGAAAACAACACGTACAGTACACACACTCACACATATGTTGTGTATACACAAGCTAGAGCAAGTCGGACCCTGCAAAAATGTCTGCGCCCCACACGGTGTATAGTCATGCATTTGCACTCTGTTCCCCTGAGCCATGCAGCAGCTCCAGCCTTGTCATTTTATCTATCACCTTTGTGTCTGCTGAGAGGACAGCAACTTCCCGACTCCTGACTCCCACTGCCCCGACTCCCTCCTCCTGCTCTCTGTCACCCTCTTCTCAAGCCTCCGGCATGCTCTTTCTATTATACATCATTGAAATTCACAGACAGTGATGATTTGACTTTTAAATGACTTTAGAAGTGGTCTTCATTACTCCGAGTGTGGCTGCAATATCGTTTAATGTGACAGACACAATAAAGCCTTGCATTCCCCCCCCCCACATCACCACCTCACCAACCCCCCCAACTACGCTCCCTTACTCCCTCCCCCTCCGCCACAATGCTTCGCTTGGCACCAAGCACTATCACTGGGCTTAATTTGTTGATACTGTAGTTCATGAGCTGTAAAGTAAACTATTATTGCTTAATGATAGGGACTACATGTCAGTGTTGTCTAATAGAGACATATGAAGGGGATTTGGTAATGCTCTCCCTTAACAGTGAGGATATTTATTTTCTTCATGTATATGTAAATACACACGCAAACAAACCCTTCTTCCCATTCCCTTGTTAATTAGCAGCCCAGAACAGAAAAACAGTTCACTTGACAAATGTTTTTACAAGGTGATTTTCTTCCAGTCTAAAGCTTAATTGCACATTAGTTAAGCTTGATGTAGAATCCTGGGGCTATAGTGGGAGCAAGAATCATTTATATTGGGTCGTGCCCCCTCCCTCATGTTTGCCCCTGTCACTCTCGCATGAATTAGAATTTTGCTTTTCATGCTGCTTCTTGTTTGTCTTCGAACGACACAGCTGTGACCTGCGGAGACGAAGAAGAGGAGAAGGAAGAAGAGGCGAAGGAAGAAGAGGCGGCTTAAGCGCATTCTGTCACATCAAAGAATGTGTTTGGGTGCGGGAGGTGCTCAGCCAAGCTTTTGACACACTTTCCCTCACTTTTAAGCGCCGGCCAGCAGACTAATGATGACTCGGAAGACTGGT
>NC_140440.1:34148038-34188038 GCF_963576455.1 Neolamprologus multifasciatus
TAAAGTGGTTTAAGTACAGAGGGGAAAGAGCATAAAGAGAATAATGTATCGCATTTATGTGGTATTGATCGATGAATATATATGTATGTGAATTGACTAATTATGCGGCTTCTTGCAGAGAGTTAGATAAGCTAAATCCCAGCGTCGTGTCTGTCAGCTGAGGATGTGCCAGAGTGTGCAGCTACAGATTCATTTCAGTGAGCTGGAAAAGATCAGTGCGCAATCAGATCACAAATGTTTATGGCATTTATCATGTTAGTTTACACACATATTACAAATTTGCAAGCTAAAAACACGTTTTCCGTGACCTTCCGGCGTCTTCTAGTTATTGCTTTGAGGTAACCAGGCGAGCAGCACGAGCACAAGGAGAAAATGTTCTGCCAGGTAAAACGTGCCATGTTTGCAATCTGCTCTACATTTCTGAATGTGCAGGCATTTGCATGCTTGTACAGAGACAGGCTCTCCGTTTCCTCCTGTTTCCAGTTGTTATGCTAAGGTAAGCTAACGAGCGCCTGGCTGTCGCATCAATTTAAATGCGCAGACATGAGATTGGAATCAGTCTCCTCTGCTCACTCTCAGCACAATAATCTTCCTTCAAACACCAGAATCTTTAGAGATTATGAAGTCCACGGCTGAAGAGAATTATATTTACATGCCACTTTGCAACACTAAATATGTTTTCAGCTCGTTTGTGGTTTTTACCAGCATGTAAGAAAAACGGTTTAATTTGTTGTCCTACAATTGTTTTTCAAAAGCTATAGGGAGGAACTAAATCTTTATTCCTACAGGGGTTTTTCAGTGAGTAAACATGACATTATGTTGGATTTTGCGATACTAACGTCCACCTCCACCTTAACCACCTGCAGTGCAGCGATATGCTGTGTTTACTTTTATAAATGTTTCCTTTTCATATAATCAAAGGGAGAAGAATGCATTCTCAAAACACGCAATCTGAAACTCGTTAGCTGTGGTTGTAGTTTAGAAAAAGACTTTGTAGGGGGCAGGGCTGTGTGTTTGCTGCCAGGTTAACACTACTTAGAAAGTTGAGTCAAAGCTCTTTTCTTCTTGTGTGTCATCTTTTAAGGCAAGATTGGACCAGACTACAATTAGAACTTCATGCAAGCCGCAGCTTAGAAACAAATCATTACTTTATTGAAAGGCTTCCTTAACTACTGGTATGTGTCCTATCACTTTGCTGGCCTTAGATGATTTACTTTGGAGGTGTGAATTAAGCCAATTAGGCTTCACAGTGCACAAAAGAAGCTAGAGATGGCACGGACATATGGTGCTGCCTGGGCAATTAGTATCTGTAAATGTAGATCAGACATTATAAAGATGAGAAGAATTTAAAACAAAACAGTGTTTGGTGTTTTTGGGGTGTAACAGCTTGTGTTCTTAAAGTTAAAACCAATAGTGGTCTGACAATTGCCTTAGTCTGTTTTTAAACTAAGGCAGTGAGTGGGGTGCGTCAGATATTTGCCAGCTACTTCTTCTCAGCTACAATGTGAAATGTAAATGAGAGTATGCTAGCAGTAGAGACATTCGAGAGGAGGATTTTCTCTTTGAACATGCAGCCCACTCTGTGAATTGCACTGTGACACTGAAAAAATGGGAATTTTGATTGACTGAATTTCCTCCATTCCTTTTTCTGAAGTTCACACACAACTGTAGGAATCCCGAAAATGAAATAAATCACTCTAAACCTGGAGAGGGAGCCTTGTGAATTTTGCAAAGAAAACAGCTTTAAAAAAAATATAATTTTAATGGTTTACCTCTCCCTCAGACCTCTCTTCCACCCTTCCCCCTTTAGGCTATTTGGGTAAAGCCTTTGGAGGAGATGATTAAAAATTAATATTTGGCTCAGGATTGACAGCAAACACCATTTGATGTGAGCCACAAAGAGACTATGGGTTTTCGGGTAGCTTTCAGGCAGTTTTACAGTTACCACAAACCCTCGTTTTTTCTTCAGTGAGAGGGTTGGGGGAGATGGGACGAGATGGACAGGCCGAGGATTTGTGTGGCGCTCGCGGTGCTCAACTCTGGTTATCTCCCTGCAGTATGCATGACAGCCTCTGCGGGACCGAAGAGAGTCCGAGCTACATGCAACAGAGAGGAGGCATACCAGCAACTCCGTGTCTTCAGTCTCCACCTCTGCCACTGCGGGTAGTTTCTTAGTTTGGGCCCTGATGTAGCACCTCTGATGTTCAGCAAACCGGATCCCAGTGATTCCCTTTGAAAAAGAAAAAGAAATGAAGGGATACTCAGGAATTCAGATATATGTATCATTCAGAAGCCCTCTGTGATGTGGATATCTCATATGAACTGAGGCAATCATTTTAAAATGCTCAGCTTTTTGCTGATAATCAAAGCTGTTAAAAAGTTAAAACCTAATGAGTAAGAAGAGGTGTGTTTTGATCTTCTTCTTCTCCTTCATGTTTTTTTTTTAAACTTTTATATCGTGGCGTAAAATTGATGTCTGCTTGGCTCTTGCAACACAGCTTTTGCTTTCAAGCTGAATGAAATAAAAAGGTAGCGGGTGTTCCACTGTGGCTCGGTAATGCTTTATAGCAGGATATATCGCACAGGAGAGCCAAGTGACATTGTTGAGAATGAAGTGTTTTCTACAGAGACTGCCCCCATTGAATTAGCCAGTCATAGGTCCCTGTCACTCTCTTAATCTGCGCAGTCAAGTGTGGAGTCACTCTCTTCAGCTCCACTGATGATCCTCCACCATGTGGACCGTGGCTCTTTTCAGTCTGACACACAGAGCCTCAATAGGCGAGAAAGATCTGTTAATTCCCTCTCGCCGCTATTGTATGTTAATCTAAGATATTCAGCCGGAATAAGTTTGAAAGACTTTCAGTAGATCAGATTGTATCCAATTTATTTTCTGCAGAGAGCTGCTCGTTCAGCACACAGCATTAGAACAGACGGCGGGATCTACATCTGCCACAGCTGCTTTAAACTCGCATCAAGTAAAAATTGTATGAGCCGTACCATGAAAATGGACTTGATTCAATCTAAATTTAATTACACTTACACGGTGATTGCTATGACATCTCCTTTGAATTGGTTAACTTGACCATGTGGGTGCTATTTCGATATTTTCAGCGGCGCTGTCACTCCGAGAGCCAGATACCAGCTGTACGAGACACGATACAAAGTGATGGCTGTCATAATCTACTGCATGTAATTTCATCTGTGTGGAAAAAGGATGGGGCAATAATAGTCTCAAGCACAAAAGCATTATGTTTATGCCGGGCTTTATTGTGATGAGTCTCTGTTTAATTTGGATCTACTGTGTTGGGGAGCTGCAGCGCTAGAAAAGAGGGCGATGTTGTGATGAGATACACTGATTACTGGGCTTGGTCAACCAGAAAATGAAGAAAGACACATTAACATAGGGCTGAGAAATGGGAAAGCAATGCCATTTTAACAGACAACATTGAAAGATCCACTCGGTGTATCCACGTGCAAGATGCTCATCTAAGTTTTATCAAGAGAATGGAGAACATGTAACAGCATGCATCATTCAGCTCATTCAAATGTCAGCTGGCATTAGTCTGGGCGATGCCTTCACATTACCTGCAAAAATGTCTGTAATTATGTGACATTTCTTACCCATGAACTATGCAACTCTCCATTTACAAGATGGAACATGAAAATGTTAAACAGTATGACAATTATATCTCGTTTAAAATATTAAATACAGCCTGCACAATACATTACACGTTATCAGTGTGGCACTATCCACTGGTAACCTTAGGGTGGACCTGTATGGGTCTAAAACAAAAAAACCCTCTAAATTTTAAAGATTTTTTCACGTTTTGTTGTTACTGATAGTCCACCTCACAATATCCAGACATCACAGTCAATCACAGAAATCCAAGCAGGATGCTATGTTACCGTAGGCTATCCTCAACTTCATCAAAAGTTTTCCTGCAGTCATGAATTTCAAAAGTGCTCCAAAGAAATTTTCGATGGATGAGTGCTGGAGGCGAGGTTTGATGCTTCCGTTTTATTTGCTGTGAGAAGAGGAGGCAGTAGACCGTATAGCAAAAAAAAGAGACAGGTTTTTTCTTCTAAATTCCCCTCTGACCAACACATCCTCGTGGTTAAAGGTTATCTGCAAAGACGACTGGCTAACATGAAACAAAAGAAGTAAAAACGTAGAAAACAGCATCTTATAAACAGAAAGGTTGGATGTGATTATGTTGCTCTGTGTTTTATTGCGTAAAGTACTCCTAAATTATTTAAATTATCTGTCAAAATGTTGACTATGGTATGTGCCTGAAGTTTAGCCACAGAAGCTTTACAGGACTGTTGAGGCTGACTTGCTGTGTGCAGGCTGCCAAAAGATAGACGTTAGAAGACATTCAAGGACGGCAGCAGTGAGGACACAAGACTTTGAGCCAAATGGCTCGTCTAAAGCTGCCTTTTCAAGTCGAACCTGAGAAGGAGAACTAATTTGTAACAAGGGGCGTGATGTTGTCAGTTTTTTTTGACATTTTATACTCGATGAGGCAGAAAGACATCACAAAAAATAAGCTGCTGCGGAACATTTTTTAAAGGATTACATTATAGAAATATTACTTTTACTATCAAGTTAAGATTTTTGTATGACAACACATAGATCATTTAGCATAAATATATATCTGACACTTTTTTGTTTCTTGAAAATTGGTTACAAATTCAACAAGTTATGATTTTTAATTAAAAAAACTGAAAAAAGGTGGTGATGTGTCCTCATATCTGTCTTTCTCCATTGTTTTTGTTGCTTTTGCCCATTTGACTCATTTTGTGATTCAGCCTTCAATAGTACAATAACACATGTTTTGCAGATATTTGTCCAAATAAGAACACTTCTGTCAAACTGGTCCAAATTTGCAATGAAACAGTCATGTTGTTGCCATAGCCAGCACAAATTCAAGTGAAGTCAAGGACATCCACATCAGACTTGATGGAGGGTACTGATTTCCTGGCATTATTGTTAGATACAGCGGTCCCCAACCCCCGGGCCTCGGACGGTGAGTCGTTTGGTACCGGGCCGCGAGACTTGAGGCTCAGGTGTGAAATGTATAGTTTTCAGGGTTTTTATCGGTTTTCAGCGTTATTTTGTTATCGTTTATATCGTTTACTCGGTTGTCCTTGGTCTTTTCACGTCCCAGATAGCAAGGAAACATTGAAACAATGTTTGAAACATTGAAACCGAAAAAAAGAACATTTGAAACATTGAAACCGAAAAAAAGAAAATTTATTCATAACACACGTGTGTTATGAATAAATTTTCTTTTTTTCGGTGCCGGTTCTAGTTTTATTTTGTTGTATTTATCCGCGACACCTTAAAGGCCGGTCCATGAAAATGTTGTCGGGCATAAACCGGTCCGTGGCGTCCGTGTATTAATATATCAGTCATTTGGACTGTGTCACCAAGATTAGGTTTTGACCGGGACGTTGATGGTTAACTGGAGAGGAATTAAAGAAAAAGTAAACACTGAGAGAAAGTGTCTGTTAAAAACACAACTTTAACATAAATATTACAGAATGGCTGCACTCACAGCTGCTGCTTCCAGCATCTGTGGTGATTTATGGATGCTGGCAACCTTGAACTAAGGTAGTACTATTTGAAAATAAGAAGCTAAAACATATGACTGACAACTTCTGCAGTCTGAACTTGAGCCAAGTCAGATGTGGAAATACCTGCGAAGCTGGCGGGAGTTATAGCTTAGGGTGTGCATCGCCTGATGAAGAAGGTCAGGTGGTAAATGAGGGAAAAACGCTGCTCACCCTTGTTTCAGACGGCTCTGCTGATGGTTTCCTCTCACAGTCTAGGGATATATTGTGCTTTCTTAAAGTTTTCCGACGCTTGGAAGTTTTACAGATTATTTTGTTGGCTCAGAATCATCTCAGAGTGAATTCAGTTCCCCACAGTATCCCACGAGAATAAAAATAAAGAACACAATATCCCATTTGCTTAAGCATTTAGATCTTTTGTAATACCACTGTTGAGCTCCACAGTTGACTTTTATCATTGCTGCTTCAATGGTTTGATTGAGTCCACTGTAATTACCTGAACTAATTGTGAACTAAATCGATGTAATTAGAAAATTCGCACACCTGCCCGTGCTGCTATTAAACACAGTGGCCGCAGGATTGTGCTGCAACTGGGAGTAGAACATAAGTCAGGCAAAAGGAAAAGGTTAATGTAGAAAATATGGGTCAATTTTAAGTGAAGACCTTTTCCAGAGTCCTCAGGGTCTCAAACCTGGGCGAAGATTTATGTTTTATCTAGACAACAACCTGAAGCAGAAAAGTCTGAAAGTCCTGAAGTAGCTTAACTAGAGCTGAGGCTAGAACCACACAGAACGTAATGGCTGCGCACCAACTCCTTCCATCCAACTTGGTTGAACTTTAAAGATTCTGCCTGCAAGAATAAGAGTGACTTTTAACAGAAAGGTGTGCCAGACTTCTAGGATTATTTCCAAGGAGACTCAAGGCTGCCATTGCTGCCAAAGGTGCTTTAACAAAGAAGGATTGTAGAGGTCTCTACAATGCTGAACTGCTTGACCCCCACAACATTGCTGCTGATATTTTCTGATGTATTTACAAAACCTTTTTATTCTTGTAAATCTACACCTAACACACCTGAATAGCAAACTACAACAAGGTCAATCTGAAACACACACACACACACACACACACACACACACACACACACACACACACACACACACACACATACATATGTTTCCATGAAGTTAAAGTTAAAATTTCTTGTTAAATGTCAGGAAACAATAAGCGAGGTTCTTTGTTCTTTACAGGCGAGGCCACATTACCGTAGCATTGTTTGAAGCCTTTGTAGTTAGTGAAGCAAACCTTGGAAAACTTGGGCAGCCTCACTTTTGCATCATTATGTCAAAAGTTTAGAGAATCCTTAAGGAAATCTGTCGTTGAGTTTAAGGAAAGCAATCATGCAACTGGAGAGAGAACACAACACACCAAGAAAGTAAACTTAACTTTAACACAATGGCTACTTAACATGCTCCAATTTTGACTTTATTATACCTTTGCTTTGTTGTGCAGATAAAATTGAAACACCAATTTGAAACCTTGCGCAGAAACAAATTTCTGTTTGCCTAAATGTTCTTTGGTTCAGTTGTTCACTTCGTTTTAACGTGAAAACGACCCTGGTAATTCCCTCTCAGGATGTCTCTTTCTCCATTTTTCCTTCCTCTCCTGTTAAAATGAGTCTAATGGTTCACAGTCCTGGTGGTATAATCCCCTCATTTTCCATTCATCACACAGCCCTCGGGCTTGATGGAGATTGTTTTAAAGGTGGCTTTGGTCTGTGTAATAACATGTGACATTCCCCTTTTTTGTATTAAACAAAATCAATTCTAACATCAGTGCAAAAGCTTCCACTTAGTATAACCAATTGTAAATTTTCTCCGAGATTTTTGTCACAATGAGGTTTGAATTATTCTGCTCACTCGCTTGTTACTTAGTCTTCCATGGTGGAGCACTGAATCAAACAAATCTCCTCGGGGGATGTGCTTCACTAACAGGAAGTGGAACAAGCAACAGGCACGCATGTTTATGTATGTGGGCCACAAACGCGCACACACATACACCCACACGCAAACACAGAGTGGGCTCAGGGAGGGAGAGAAGGAAATAGAGAGACTGATTGCAGGGGTTAAAGTTTTCCGGTGCTGTGCTGGTTTCTGTCATATAGCCATTTTAGATTCACAAAGCCCATTGTAACAGAAACAATAACGATTCAGCGTAGGATTTTGTTTTGGATGAGGTGTATCCTGTAACATTCAGCCTGGCAACTCAACATTTCACAGTAAATAATGGTGTGAGAGTAAGAGCATTCATTACCCAGCCAAGCAGCACACTCTCTACTCCGAGGTGCAGCATGTGTAGCCTCCTGCACAGTCGAGCAGGATTTAGGAATGAAAGGTAAGTTAATGAGTTCGGCTGGAGACAAAATTGCATTTGAATAAGGTGCGAGAAACAAATAGCGACGGGCTTCTTAATAGCGTTTGTCTCTGTACTGTGAAAAAGTTGGTGTATAGAATTAGTGGGAAGAAAGCGATTTTTTATGGGGGTCTGAATTCTTCACTCTGGGTTGCTGTGTGTGTGCACAAAGCCACATAACAAATCTGCGCGCTGCTGCTTTAGTATCAATTACTGATACCATAAGTGCTGTATTTTTGAAATTGTGTTTTTGATCCTTGCGTGAACACCTCAGTGAGAATAATTTCCATCACTCTGTCTGTGTGATGTTTCAAAGGTTCGTACCATCTTTTTTCCCATCCAGAGTGACAAAGGATGAGATAAGAAAAATAGGATTTCAAGAAAGGATAAACGTTGTCAATTGTCTCTTAAAAAAGGGCAGGATGTGAACATCATACAACATCCTCTGCTGACGAGAAGACATGGGTACAGCTTGAGTTTTTCATCAAAAGAAAAAAAAAATAGCTTACATGGCCTTGTTTAACCTTTACTTACATTTTTGAAGTCGTGGACCTCGAGAATCTCCTCACTCCCATTTCCCATCTTAAAGATTTCAACGCGGTGAACTGGGTCTATCTCCATTGTACTGTCTGTCTCCACGCCATCCACCACAGCTTTGTACTCGTGGTCATACACCTGCAACGACACAAACAACCACACGGCCCTCTGATCAATGCATGAGCGATGCTTTCGCCATTCCTTACATCATTGTTGTGCGCTCAATAATATAGATCAGTGAAAACATCAAAAATTAAGCAATTTTCTGAATTCTTCAGCCATCTTTAAATGCTTAACAGCGCTTTACAATTTAACAATGCTGCGCTGCCAACATCTCAGATTTTTTTCAATTATTCGAGCAGGTCTGGTGTTGTTCTCATTGACAGCTGTTTCACTGAAAGGAAAAAACAATTGACTCGATGGTGGCACCGAACGCAGGATTATGAATTGGAATTTCATTTTTGGGGTGCCAAAACCAGAAAAAACACAACAGCCGCAGAATAATTGTCACAAAATGGTGAGAAGTGTGAATGAGATTGACACATATTTACAGGCTATTGAGCGCCGGTTTATAGAATATTCAACCGTTAAATAAACATATGTTTTCATATGTCACCTGCATCTGAACGGAGATCAAAATGATCCATAATTACAAAAAACCAACAGATGAATACAAAAGACCTGCAGAAAACATGTGACGTGACTTCAACATCAGACTGAATAATGAGGTCGAATGACAAACCAGCTCCCATAAGAAAGGATAAGAACAGAAAAAAATATGAGTTTTAAATACTTGAAGCTGCAGTAACCTGGGTCAGTATCAGAGGGGGTTAGAAGTCAAGGAAGGTAACACAGCTTTTCCAAACATCCCAGTTTTATTTCGGAGGATTACATCATTTAACTTTACACACAGAAACAAAAAAAGATTTCACAGAAACCAAAAACTACCAGGGTCAAGCTTATTAGCTCCCCTGATGCTAACAGTCAGTTGTTTCTCCTTTTTGCTGGATAACAACCTTTAGTCATTTGTTGTACCTCTCAACATGTCTAAGGCTACGTTCACTCTGCAGGTCTTGATGCTCAATTCCGATTTTTTTGATCAAATCCGATTTTTTTGTCTGCTCGTTCACACTACAGATAAAATGTGACAGCAAACGCGCTCTAGTGTGACGCTCAAAGCGGCCGCATGCGCAAAAGAAGACGTCACACACAACGCACTCTGTTTAGACCCAGAGCAACAGTATTGTTTGACTGATGGCCCTTAATATAAAGACTTCAGACTTCACGTTTCCCAATTTTTGCTTTAAGTTATTTTGTTGTTTACATAATAATGTAAATAACCTAATAATGATCCTTATTGCTGTTTTAGAGGAGCGCTGCTTCAAAGGATAGTTACAGATTTCTGTCAGAATCTGCAGATTATACAGTACAAATAAAATGTTCACGTTCCTCCAACGTTGTCTTCCCAACAGTTTCACCGGATGGTCAGGAAGCGTTCGCGGTATCTTCTCCGGCGCTGATAATTGGCGTCTGTCTTGTGTCGGTGACGTAAAAGACGGATTTAATGCGACTTGACCATTAAACAGCAGTCGCTTTCTAAAACATCAGATATGTATCGGATTCAGTACCACATACGAAAGTGACCCAGATCGGATTTGAAAATATCGGATTTGTGCCGTTCACACTGTCATACCATGATCGGATATGGGTCGCAGAGGGTCAAAAAAATCGGATTTGATGCGCTTTCGCCTGCAGTGTGAACGTAGCCTAACACATCTCTGAACTTCCTTCAACTTTGATGGTCCTCTGGCATGGACCTTGGATGCTCAATCCAGTCAGTAACGTTCATTTTGAACTTCTGGATGTCGTCCTTCACCAGGAGTGATGTATGTTTTGGCCCATTGTCGTCACAGAAGACAAAGCGATGACCCAGACCCAGTTTTGCTACTGGATGCTTGAGGTTTTCTTTCAAAGTCTACACGTCTCCTTCTCTCTTTGTGATTCCTTCCATCTTCATGAGATTCCCAGTTCCAGACCCATCCCACAGCATAATACCACCACCACCGTGTTTCACTATAGGGTTGTACACACAAAAATGAGCTCCAGTTTCATGTCATCTAACCAAAGGACACGATTACAGAATGCATAATTTTAAATCATATTGTACTTCAGTCTTCTGCACAAGTGAAGGTTTTCTTGGTCTGCAACCTCACAGTCCATTCCTGTGCAGCGTTCTAGCAATTGTCTTCTTCGAGTCTAAGATTCCCAACTTAGACAAGTCATTCACTAATGTCTTGGAAGTTAATTTGGGGTCTTTAGACACATCTCTCACGAGCTGTTTCCCCAGAAACTTTAAAATCTTTTGCTGCCTACTTCTGCCAGGCTTATCCTGTACTGTGTGGCCCTCTTTGAATTTCTTGATGATAGTTCTCACTTCAGTTCTTGACACTTGGAAACTCAGCAATAATTGTATATCCATCTCTTCTTCATGAGCATCAACAATTCTTTTTCTCAAGTCCAAAATGGCTTGTTGAAGTTTTTATACTCTTATAGTTTAAATTCATTGCTAACCATCGGTTTTAACTTGGTTTTACACACTTTGAGTATTGCAAAGTTAAAGCACATCATTACACAGCAGTGTTTTTTTTTTTTTTGCTGCGGCTCAATAAAAGGATCAGATTTTCAGAGGGCTAATAATACTGACCCTGGTAATTTATGATTTTTTATGAAAACAATCTGTTACTGTGTGCAAAGAGAAACAATTTATGCTTTCTAAAGAAAACTAGTATGTTTACGTATGCTTTTTTGAAGATTCTTCAGGAATTAGTGAAAAAAAGAATTTTGGTCTCATCTGTATGTTGTAATTAATGTCAGACTATGATTATGTGGCTATATGTTGGAAAATGCGTACTTATCTTTAATGCATGGCATTTATTTATACTATGAAGCACTTTTTAATTTAAAAGTGCGATAAAATTTAAATTGTTGTTATGGATGCCAGACATCAAAAGAGAATGACTTGACTCCTTAAAGCTGATAGGAAGACAACACCCATCCATCCATCCATCCATCCATCCATCCATCCATCCATCCATCCATCCAGAGCTTATCCCACTTGCCATCCATCCATCCATCCAGAGCTTATCCCACTTGCCATCCATCCATCCATCCAGAGCTTATCCCACTTGCCATCCATCCATCCATCCAGAGCTTATCCCACTTGCCATCCATCCATCCATCCAGAGCTTATCCCACTTGCCATCCATCCATCCATCCATCCATCCATCCATCCAGAGCTTATCCCACTTGCCATCCATCCATCCATCCATCCATCCATCCAGAGCTTATCCCACTTGCCATCCATCCATCCATCCATCCATCCAGAGCTTATCCCACTTGCTATCCATCCATCCATCCATCCATCCATCCATCCATCCAGAGCTTATCCCACTTGCCATCCATCCATCCATCCATCCATCCATCCAGAGCTTATCCCACTTGCCATCCATCCATCCATCCATCCATCCATCCATCCATCCATCCATCCAGAGCTTATCCCACTTGCCATCCATCCATCCATCCATCCATCCATCCAGAGCTTATCCCACTTGCCATCCATCCATCCATCCATCCATCCATCCAGAGCTTATCCCACTTGCCATCCATCCATCCATCCATCCATCCATCCATCCATCCATCCAGAGCTTATCCCACTTGCCATCCATCCATCCATCCATCCATCCATCCAGAGCTTATCCCACTTGCCATCCATCCATCCATCCATCCATCCAGAGCTTATCCCACTTGCCATCCATCCATCCATCCATCCATCCAGAGCTTATCCCACTTGCCATCCATCCATCCATCCATCCATCCATCCATCCATCCATCCATCCAGAGCTTATCCCACTTGCCATCCATCCATCCATCCATCCATCCAGAGCTTATCCCACTTGCCATCCATCCATCCATCCATCCATCCAGAGCTTATCCCACTTGCCATCCATCCATCCATCCATCCATCCATCCAGAGCTTATCCCACTTGCCATCCATCCATCCATCCATCCATCCATCGCTTATCCCACTTGCCATTGGGTTAGAGGTGAGGCTAACATACTGATACTGCTGCCTTCATTCTATAGGACGACAACAGTAACTCAAATAACCACGACCAAAGTATGCAGAAGAGCATCTATGAACACATGTCAAACCTTGAAGCAGGTTACCTACAGCAGCAAACGACCACACCAGGTGTCATTGTTGTCAGCTAAAAATGGAAACAGAGGCTGCAATTTACACAGGCTCACCAAAACTGTACAACAAATGACTGGAATTACGTTGCCTGGTCTGCTGAGGTGACATTTAACATTTGGCTCTATTCTGTCTATCAGTGGGTCAGGCTGGCAGTGCCATATTTTCTTGGCACCACAGCCTACCTGTTGTTGCTGGCCATGTCCTTCTCTTTACGATCACACTGTACCTATCATAAGAAGTGTGCTTGGAGCAGAATAACAAGCCATACCACAAAGCCAAAAATAAAATCAAATTGCTCTCTTGAAGGTGAAAATGAGTTCACTGTACTTAAATGAGCTCCACAGTCCAAAAATCCCAATCCAATGGAGCACCTTTGCGATGATCTTTGTATCATGGGTGTGCAGCAGACGGTAGCAGTGCTACCAAGGTGTATCTAATAAACTGGCCGTGTGTGTCTGTGAGAGAGAGAAGGGGGGTGTTGGGTGGAGTAAAATGTGCTGTTTTGGCTGCCCGCTGTGCCTGAAAAAGAGGTCGATTAAAGTCAACCAAAATAGCAGGAAATGTGCAGAAACCAAAAAAAAACTAACTAAAAATGCCGAATGAAAACCGCAAGGCCAAAGAGAACTGCTTAAATGAGTGATATTTATCTGTATGTTTCCCTATAAGTGACTCCTTTTGCATTACGCAGTCACTGATAAGCCATTGTTAATATAAAAATATCCACTGTAGCAGAAAGCTATCACAGCCTCCCAGTTAGCTTAATTTGTTATCAGTTTTAAAACAGTGGCTGCAATATTTTCCAGATATCTTGAAAAATAAATCAAAAACAATATCTAACCGATTCAAAATGACAGCTTCTTAAACTTCAGTGGTAGCATGCACTCGAGCAATTAAAATATTATTTTATAATATATTGACAAGCTGTAAGGTTAAATAAAAAAAATGTATCGACAGAAGTTTGTCTGAAGTAAGCACGATAAAGAGATTTAAAATCTCCCTTACAGTTAGGACTCTCGCTTCATTGTTGCCTTAAAGCGCCGTTGTTTATCACAACTGCTTGCTTATATACTGTTCTTGGACACGCATGGATAGCTCTTAAAATTCCCTGTCTGAAAAATGATTCATGCCCACCAGCTGAAAATATGCTATTAATATTTATGCGAGGGTTGTGTTATGATGAGAAATATATTGCTGAGTTCATCTTCATCTGTCTCAGTGGCAAATCAGAGCCTCGCCAATGAGACGCATGATTAATGAATACACTCAGATGGGAGTCCATCAGGATTTATATCCCCCATCAGAACCATCTGAGTGTCCTCTAACGCTCTAACAAAATTAGCTTTCACTTTAAGCTCTTTCACATGTTCATTTTTTAACATGTTTTCCATCTGCTTGCTTATACAGCTTCCAGGATATTCAAATATGCTGCGTTACATGTAGGCACGACTTTTCTTTTTTGGAGGAAGAACAGAGCAATAATGATCAAATGGGATATAATTCTTAATAGATGATCACTGTTAGACTGGCATAGCCTATAAATCACCATTAATACGGGTCACAGTAGCCTTGGCGCTAAAGAGAAGTAGAACTTCTAATTGTCAGGAGAAGCCAAATTAAGATGGGCCTGAGATTTAAGTGTCAATTGAGCAGTTATGGATAAAATTGGGGCTATTAAACAGTCTGAAAGTCCATGTGGTGAATTAAAGTTCTATTTGAGCATTTCTTTTATATTAACATAAAGGTGGAATGGGGGAATAGATTCTCGAGGCTTATTGATTTATACTAAAACAGTGAATTACATTTTCAGCAGGCTATCTCTTTTGATGAAAATCCAGCAGTGAGAATCTCCCCACCGCACCAGGTTGAAATAGATAATAATGTATTACAACAGTTTGACTTCGGCTGGCTCAATAGCCAAAGCTGCTGCTGTGCACAATAATTGGCATTCTGAAAATAGAAATGAATTGCCCCTGTATGGCCTTCTTTGAAACTTATAGATGCTCCAGTTCATTGGGAAACTTGTAGTGTGATACATGGTGCAATAAGGGGAAAACTGTGGAGCACAACATAATATTTCACCTCAGCGTACCAACGGTGATCTTTATAATTAGTTCTTCAGATCACTCTCATTATTTTAGTTTCAAAAAAAAAAAAAAAAAAAAAAGCAAAAGTGCATTAACGAAAACTTGTTCCTTATAATTTCTTGCTTCAATTCTGGACTAATATGAATTCATAGAAACTATCACTTAGCAACTCTCATAGAAAAAAAAAAAGGCTGTGAAAGTTAATTAGCTTTTCATGTCAAACTGAACAGCCAGATAAAATGCCAGCACATAGGAAAAGCTCCAATTTATGCTACACTCTCTGTGCAGGGACATTGAAAGGCTACTGTGTGACTATTTTGGTCTCAAAGACATTTAATGCACTTGAAACACTTCGACAATTATACTAGTGTGACATTAAAACTGCAGTGGGAAAGATTTTTATTTAAAAGTACGAAAGGCACGTAGTTCGACTGAAAAAAAAAAAGAGGCTGAGATGTCTTACTACATAAGCTAGAGACACTTGTCAAAGTTGACCATTTTTAGCAAACGGTTATATTGTTACAATTAGCTGAAATGGCTCTGCTATTTGAAGGAAATATCACAGAAAATGAGCAACAACAAAGATGTAGAATAAATGAAAAGGAGCAAAAATATAAGAGAAACAGCGAGGACGTGCACGAGGAGAGAAACAGCGAGACTTGCCGTCTCATAGCGCTTGTGCTGTACACCTGCATGAAAATGATACATTATTATAAATACATTGTTACAACTTTCTGTGAGTGAGACAGCGATTCTGACGCATGAACGATCCAATTTAGGCGCATCAGCTAATGCAAACGCCACTGCAGCGATCTGCCTGAACAACGCTACGTTCCACTTTGCTTCATCGCACTAGCGTTCTCAGCTCAGTGCTGTCTGAGCTAACTCCATCTGACGTGGTGTGGAAAACAACAATGAACCTTGGTTATTTTGTTTAACTGTTGGTTGCTTAAGATTAACCTTAAACTGAACACTATTTAACATTTCAGCCTGATGGGACAGCACAAGTTTTAAAGTTAGAACGTTGTTAATTTCATTTAATTTCATAAAGAAAATTGCTGGTTATAAGAACACCCAGCAGACACAAGACAACATTAGCATTCAATATTGAATTTAAAGTTGTTGACTGTTTAGCTCCACAACAGTACAGTATGCTAGGAGGCTAATTATCACAGGCTTCAATGTTAAAAAGCTCAATTTATATAAAAAATAAACATATTTATAGCCTTCTAAAAATAGAGTTTTGGCTCTAAAGCTCAAACCCCATTTAGACAACTGTATGTCAGTTTAAAATGCATATATTCCAACTGTTAAATCATTATTGGAGCTTTAACTTAAGGATATGGTTTGCTTAAATGAAGGGACGATGTCAACACAAATGACTAGCCATCACCTCAACGAATAGGAGGCACTGAACTGTGCCTTGTTTCTGGTGTTGGTCCCTTTCACTGCATATTAGTGAAATTATCTGACAAACAATATGCCCTGCAGAGGAATTAACTGTTTTAATGGATTGGCCAAAAAGTCTGTATTCTGCCAAGACTGCATGCAAGAGGCAATGGTTATTGTTTGGTACCGGAAAGTTTCAAAGGATATTTAAGAAACAGGTCTTGAGGCTGGAGTATGTGCACAAAAAAGGTGGCATTTATTAAGAAAAATCTTAATGAAACAAAAGGCCCCTGGGGAATTCAACCAAACAAACTGAAACTACAATAAAACAAAACAAAACACAGCCTCGGAGCAAGCTGCCACCTCCTCTCTCTGCTGCTATTCAATCCTTTACTAATGCCTTTCCAGCCGCACCTGCACAAATCCACCTGTAATGGAAAGACATGATCAAAATATGGCTATATTTATAATATATATAACACTATACATCCATATATTAACAGAATGCCAGTGACTAAAAGAAAGCTCTTCCATGGTCTCCTTTACTGCTCCTGTGCCTCAATTAACTACTCAGACCTCAATCATGCAAAGCTGTCTTCACACTCTCTGATTAACAGCTGATTCCCAGAAAAACACAGGTGAAGAGTAAAAACAATCATCAAAAAAATTGAACTCAGTCTAATTAACAGACCGATTCACCTACCAAAATAAACAACAGAAACTCATCATGTAATCAATAATCCCAACCCCTGCTGATAATGTTTGGGAACTGGGTATTGTCAACAGGAGAAAGGAACACTGCTTTCATAAGGAACTCTAACTACAAGGTATTGGTTTCTGTACACTTTTCTAATCAAGCTAAATAATTACACAGCAGTTCACCCTTTCTTTCACATATGCTAAATTTGGCTAAACAGCAACAACAACAACAACAAAAAACAAGATATCAGTGGACAAATATTAGTTTTTGAAAGCACTTCTTTGGATTTGGATTGATATTAGATCGAGCTCTAACAATAAGCTTTATCAAAAAGGAAAGTTTTAAACCTAATCTCAAAAGTAGAGATGGTGTCTGTCTCCTGAATCCAAACTGGGGGCTTGTTCCACAGGAGAGGGGCCTGAAAGCTAAAGTCTCTGCCTCTCATTCTACTTTTAACCATCCTTGGAACCACAAGTAAGCCTGCAGTTTGAGAGTGAACTGGTCTATTGGGGTGACGAGACTATGAGGTCTTTAAAATAAGGTAGGCCCTGATTATTCAAGATCTGATATTGAGCGGAAGGATTGAGTGGTATGGTTTTTCTATCCAGGAATACTGCAGTGGCAGTGTGTTTGGAATAAAACTGAAAAATGAAGTCAGTGCCACTCGTCGTGTTTGTAATTCCATCAATTCTGACAAGATCCCCAACACGACTGGCTGAAAAGCGACCTCACACCATGACAGAGCATCGACCATGTGTTTCTGCTCCCCTGACCTCCTTAGGGATGGGAATTGATAAGAATTCAGCAATTAAATTCCATTATGGATATCACTTATTGATTTGATTCCTTATCGATTCTCTTACGGGTTCTCACTGACTTTGCTTTGAGAGCCACCACCATCTCTAAGCAGCACAAAGAAAGAAAGATGAATTGCATTTTGTGTGGTCAAACGTTTGTGCATGTTGGAGGTATTTCCCCTCTTTGTCCTGATCAGTGTTCCAGTCTTACTCAAAAAAGTAATTATTGCACAGGTTACACAGAACACTTTTCTTAAAAGTAATGTTGTTGCTTAATTCCTCCCAGAAAAAAGTAATTTTTATACTATTCATTACAATATTTTCATGTTAATGACCTGAAATGCATTGTTCTATAATTACCATTAAACATATAAACCTGAAGCTACAGCCCCTCACACCAGCACAAATCCCTATCCTGATGAGGACATACATGTGATCTTTCTCTTAGTATTACACAAAGCCTCTCTTAGCACAAAACCAGCACAAAGTGACTTCAAAGTGATCGCTTCAATGATTCTACTGTAGAAACATGAACAGGTAGGAACGGAAGCTGCGGCCTGACTGCTCATCCTTTTGTTAGCTGTTGAAGTTCAGGGTCTGTCTGGCTGTTGGGCTGGGGCTCAACATTCACTCAGCTTTAACCTCACTCTGGGTTCTTGGGTAGTTTAGCGTTAGCATGCTGTTTGGGTTTGGATTCATCAATTCAATTCAATTCAATTTTATTTATATAGCGCCAAATCACAACAAAAGTCGCCTCAAGGTGCTTCATAGATACAGAGAAAAACCCAACAATCATATGACCCCCTATGAGCAGCACTTTGGCGACAGTGGGAAGGAAAAACTCCCTTTTAACAGGAAGAAACCTCCAGCAGAACCAGGCTCAGGGAGGGGCGGGGCCATCTGCTGCGACCGGTTGGGGTGAGAGAAGGAAGACAGGATAAAGACATGCTGTGGAAGAGAGACAGAGGTTAATAACAGGTATGATTCAATACAGAGAGGTCTGTTAATACATAGTGAGTGAGAAAGGTGACTGGAAAGGAAAAACTCAATGCATCATGGGAATCCCCGGCAGCCTACGTCTATTGCAGCATAACTAAGGGAGGATTCAGGGTCACCTGGTCCAGCCCTAACTATATGCTTTAGCAAAAAGGAAAGTTTGAAGCCTAATCTTGAAAGTAGAGATAGTGTCTGTCTCCTGAATCCAAACTGGAAGCTGGTTCCACAGAAGAGGGGCCTGAAAACTGAAGGCTCTGCCTCCCATTCTACTTTTAAATACTCTAGGAACAACAAGTAGGCCTGCAGAGCGAGAGCGAAGTGCTCTAATAGGGTGATATGGTACTACAAGGTCATTAAGATAAGATGGGGCCTGATTATTTAAGACCTTGTATGTGAGGAGCAGGATTTTGAATTCAATTCTGGATTTAACAGGAAGCCAAAACAGGAGAAATACGTTTTCACTCCATAAAACGTGTAGCCACTGATTTTCAGTCCAGTTCTACCAATTTGGCCTTTCCAACCTGTTTCCAGTGAGACCTTATCTGATGAGGCTTCAGCAAACCGTTGCTGGATCAACTAAAGAGCCAGATGCATCTCTCAGGTCATGTGGCAGGATTTTGCTGATGAACATGACTTTCACATAGTATTGATGGGCTTTTATGCCTTCCACTGTTTCTGTTTTCCTTCACTTTTTCAGTTTTCACAAAAAATTTTTAAGGACACACTGGACACCATGCTGAGTTTTGAGCTAATAGCTGTTTGAAAATCACCTCGTTGGTACACAAATACTGTAATACGTATGTCTATTGCCTGTAAAGCTGTTATTTTTTGGCATTTTTCATTGATTCAACTAAGAAATTGGAACAAATTATATGTTTTTGCAACAAGCTGTTAGCAAGTGTCTAAAGATAAAATGTAAAATTGGTTGTCTGTTACATGCAGATACAACACTTGTTCATCCCTTGAGTTAGGTGCCATTTTTATGCTTGAATGATTCATAGGTCAGTGTGAACAGTGGCTTAACAAACAAACAAACAAACAAAAAAAACCCCATACCTCTGGAAATGGTCAGGTAGAAGCACTGAACAGAATATGTGAAAGAAAAAACCCCAAAGAAAAACTTGAAAAAGACCCGAGAACAACTGCAAGACTTTTGCACAGCAGCGTCTGTGTCTATGTGTATGTGGCTGTGTATTTACATCTATCCCCAGAAAGTATATTTCTCCTTACCCTGTTATGTTATGACCACTATTTAAAAAAATCTGTCTTTCTTAATGAAGCAGTTTTTTTTCCTTTGAAACACACAGAGCTCTCTGAAATCCCATTTCATGAACTCTGGGATTTGACATTTTCAAATATAAAAGAGTTTCCTGTCATCATGTGAAGTTTCCTTCTGTGGCTGTAAGCAACAACCTCTAATCTGAAGTTCAGTCTCAAATCCCTGTTGTCTCACCAGCGTTGCAACTTCTAAGAGAACACTAAAGTGCAAAAACAACTCGCAGAGTTACTTTATGAGAGCGCGGAGCAGAGACAACAATACGATGACGTCTTTGGATGTTATTTTTCAAAACTGAGACGTGCATTTGAACCCTTAAAGGTTACACTGCAAACAACCCAATGGTACTATAGTGAAATACACATTGATTGCAAAAGGAGTATTACTGCAAACCAAACCTTGTTATTTATCTGAAAAACCGCCTTCCACTATGCATGACATCCCTCCAAACCAGCTGGTCTTTTCTCACTTCACAAGATGCCTTACACCCTTGTACAGTAAGCGATAAAGAATTCAGATCTCCACAGCAAGAAAAACATTCAAGCTCAGGAGCATGAGGCGATCTGTGAGGAAGCCTTCACAGACAATACCTTGTTTATTTCCTCTGTTCAAGGTTTCTGTCTGAAGTGGTTCTTAACAGCCTCCACCAAGATGGTTTCAAACACAGACTCACAGTGAAAGGAGTGAATGAGAAGCGGCAGGCACAGCCAGACCTGCAGGTTGTTTGTGGGAATGGTTCTTGTGTGTCACTCGAGGACGTTAAGCAAAGGTCACGTAGATGTTGTTACAGGTGAGTGGGCTGCAGTTGTTTCCGTGTGTGCGTGCGTGCGTGTGCATGCGTGCGTGGGAAGAGAGAGCATAAGCATATGTGCACCTATGGAGGAGGCAGCCGTGGGAATGAGGAAGATGAGATGATGACAATATGTCCTCTCAGTTGTCCTTGAGGGTTAGAAGATAGGGGCTCCAGTCAGGCGGAACTGGATGCCTGTCACTCATGGCGGGGTGGTGATGTTGGTGGGTGGTGAGGGACGGGGAGGGAAAGGTTGCTCGGGGGCTGCACAGTGCACTGGGTCTCCTGGGAGCCATAGGCTGCCTAGTGATAGATCGAAGTGGGCAGCAGCTTAGACACTCACACCAGCGAACACCGTGTCCTTTTGGTTTTGGACCTTATAAAGTCCTTGCTGGTTTTAAAGCACCAGCAGACTGCTGGCTTAAAATTCAGTTTGACAAGGACTGCAATTCGGGGAATTGTGTTTTATATAATATGAATTCAGACATGTGCTTTCTTTCTTTCTGGGTCCATGTGATATTAATATATTCATGTGCTGAGAAATGCAATGTTGTCCTTTTGTGGTTTCCATTAAATGCTAAAAATGTCAAAAATTAAAATAATGTAAATGTTACTTGACAATATTTGGTTATTCTGACAAAATTTGAAATGCGCAAATAAAACATACATGAACCAGTTTAATCGGTTGCTTTAGTTTATTAAATGCACTTGGTTAAAGCAAGACTGCAAATGTCTCTGCTTTTAAAACCCTTTAAGACCTACCATAGAACCAAGTCCGCCAGAGCTTATCTTTATATTTTTACATGCTGTGGAGCCATTTCTGGGAGCATTTCAAGTTGCTATACATCAATACAACTGTTATAGCCCAAATTTTAATAATATGTATGCATTAAGTCCATAGTAACTACATAAATTGCAAAAAAGTGCAATAAACTACAATTTGTTTTTTTAACATATATTTCTAGTTAGAGAAATTTAAGAGGCTTATCCCTCAAAACTGTAAATACAAAAAAGTTGCGCAAAATAGTTTCCCACCACAGGAAATTTATTTTGAGTGTCTTCATAGTTTTATTTTTGAAATACACCAATTTTTATATACTGCAGGAAAAACGAAAATAAATATTATAATGCAAATTTGCAAAAAAGCAGCATATGCATCAAAATAAACTATTTCCAGCAGTGCAATTTCCAAGCAAATGATACAGAAAAGCATAAAGTCAAACATGACCAGCATATGCTTATAAGGCCATGAAGGTAAAAAACTACATTTTCCGTGAAAATGACGTCTCTTCCGGTTTCAGGCAGGTAATGGCGGACATGCGATAAGTCGCGCTGACGTCTATTCCAACGTAGGAAGTGTTACAAACAGCTGATCGGATTGGCAAAGCCTTTTTCTGGAATATTATATTTTTGTTGCTGCAAGCGCTTTTTATGCAATTTTTGCAAAGCTATATGCGGAAGGAAACCGTGACCTAGGACAAGCTGAATACATAAGATGTAAGTACAACTCCACAGTTTTATATGCAAAAAAGATTGCGCTAGCTTACGTGGTTCCAGTTCTACAGAGATTTAAAAATAGTTACACACAACCCAGCGTGCAGCTCCAACCGGTCTTTCAGTTTGATGGGTCTTTATGAAGAAATCATGTAAAATTAAAAATAATCTATATATATCTTATATTTAATATTTTCAAAAGATATATTACCAATTACCAAAAATAAATAAACAAATGAAATAAAAAAAAACAACCTCACATTGTGCATTTCATCCACAACTCACTAGAAATGTCATTATTTAAACTGATTTTTCCTAAATCTAATCTTATGAGTAGAGATGTGGAATCATGTTCAAACTACTGTGGCTGTGATTTGTAAAATAGTGAGAAAGCAAAGCAGCTGCTGCCTTTGTCCAGTCACAGTTTCTGTTAAATCTGGGGAACTCAAACTAAAACTCAAAGTAAAAAAAAACAACCCCCCAAACTCATAAAAACCCTTTGACATTACTGTAAAACACATTATTCAGAGTTGATTCGAGATAGTCTGTGATCTGCAAGTGAAGTATGGGCCGCAAACTCAAAAATCCAGCCAGTTTCCATGCTTCTTTCTTTTTTTTCCATCAGCCGTCTTTTCTGAGCGACTTACTACGGTACCCTTTAAGCAGCATATTTCCACACAACTTGGCAAGGTGTTCTTTTCAGTAAAACGGCTACTTATTTATTTTAAGCATACCTTTCTGACGACAGAACTAATTTTGAAATTTCTCTGGCACGTCCAGATGTTGCTTTTCATATTTCACATGCTGACTTTTTGTGATGAGGTCACTTGTTACGTTTCCATTTGATGACTCTTCCATGTAGATGCTGTTTGTGCATCGCCGCTTTTGTGCCAGCTAAACCTTCTTGACACAGGAGTTCATCTGCCACCATATGAGGGTTTTGCTTTGCCTTTCAGATGAGCAGTATTATCTGACAGTTTCCTTGCTCTTCTAGATCTTGCCTCGACATCCACAGTTGCTCTTCAATACCATTTCTTAATGACATTTTATACAGTGGAAAGTGCAAGCTGGAAGCCCTTTGATATCTTTTTATAGTCCTTCTCTGCTTTGTAGGCATCAATTAGCTTCATTTTCAGTCAGCTGCTGTGAGGAGCCTGTGTGTTAAGGCTTGAAAAGAATTTATCAGCTTTTAACACCTGCCTTACAGGTCCTAAAGAGTCATTTAAGGCCCAAGATTTTAGTGAATTTGCAGACTTTACATGTTGCATTTTTAAAAGTTCATTAGAAAGTAACATTGCAGCTACAAAAAATTATACATTTTAATGTCCGTTTTCCAAAAATGTTTTATATTTATTTAATTTCGCTTCAGAAAGTTCGGTTTGTAATTAAAACTTTTAAACTCAAGTCTATAATCTTCTAATATCTGGCCTCTATGGTTCTGGAGAGTCATTATTATTATTAAGGCTGTCTCAGAGCTTTTAGGGCAGTCTGAATCCTGGGATTTTGGCTTATAGTGATTACTTGCACACACGCCGTCCTCATTATTTGAAACTTTAATATGGGATTTCACTGTATTTCTATTTGAGAAAAAATAAGGAAAAGCATAATAAGTTGCCTTTAATAGCAGATCACAGGATACCAGTGTGTGTTTTTTAAATAAAAAGGGTGACAGGACTTTTGCCTGACAGTGTGCGCTCAATCATGGGTTTGAATCCACTCGCCTTCTGGGGCTCTGCATGTTCCCCCTGTGCCTGTGTGGCACTGTGGCTTCCTTCCACAGCGCACAGACATGTATGTCAGCTTTACCGGTGAGTCTAAATTGGCTGTGAGTGTGTACGGTTGTCTGTCTCTATGTGCAGCACAGGGTGTACCCAACCTCTCACCCTATGACAGCTCACATAGGCTCCACCCCCACTGTGACGGTGAAATGGAAGAAGATGGATGATTCGATAATCTGACTCAACCTCCATTCAGCCTGGAGACAATATTGATGCACGTCCATCAGTTTTTGACATTATACTATGACCACTTGGGACCAGGGAGATGACGTCAGAATTTCAACGGTGTCTGCTGAGTGTATATGTTTTTTTAAGAATATAATGTACAATTTTTGTGATAAAGAAATACTTTTTTTTAGTTTCTTTGTCTTAACTGAAGGAATGCACATTATTATTTGAGTAAACAAACATTAATCAGCATCAGAAAAAGTCGTGAAAATAGGCATTCTGTGTTTTCAGCAACGTCTGCAGCAATGTGGACGCTCTGCCAGGTGAAAACAGAGCTTTGTG
Source organism: Neolamprologus multifasciatus (assembly GCF_963576455.1). Lineage (NCBI taxonomy): Eukaryota > Metazoa > Chordata > Actinopteri > Cichliformes > Cichlidae > Neolamprologus > Neolamprologus multifasciatus. The sequence continues at coordinate 34,172,628 of NC_140440.1, forward strand.
TCAAATCGATCTATGTTCCCACCCTCTCTATAGCTCTCACAAGCTCTGGTTAGTGACTTAGATCGTGGGTAGGAGAAACCAAACATTTGTTTCCTCTGTATGGTGTCTGGGCCTCCCTAAGTGATAGGATGATGAGTTCGGTCAGCCGCTACTCTTCCACATATGGTCCTCCACATAAGGAGCCATTTGAGGTGGTTTGAGCATCTGATGCCTCCCGGGCACCTCCTAGGTGAGGTGTACCGGGCATGTCCTACCTTGAAGAGGCCCCTGGGGCAGACAGAGGACATGCTGGGGAGATTATATCTGTTGGCTGGCTTGGGAACGCATTGGTGTCTCCCCTGGGGAGCTGGAAGAGGTGGGCAGGGAGCTTCTCTGCTTAGACTGCTGCTCCTGTGACCTGGACTTGGATTAGTGACATAAAATGGTTCGATGGATGGATAGCTGTGTTTCTCTTTGCACATGGCCTCTGGATTCTAACTAGTGGTTTAAATAAAGTCCTTGTGTCAGTCTTCATTTTATCGCCTTTTGAACTGGGTCGTAACATCACCGCCTGACCTTAGCTGGTTAAAAATGATGGTATGCTTTCCGTGCTTGCTTTAAACCTTGAATGGAACACTTAACTGTTCACTATTGAAAGAAGCTGACATTTTTTGAAGTATTCTTAAGAAAATCCCTGAGCAGCACTCTCAATGAAACTGCACGTAGTTGTTCTGTGTGAGCGCTGAGTCACAGACTTTAACATCTCTAGGTCTTCTCTGTTGTAGCTGTTGTTTGTACAATGTCAAACGATTGAGTCATTGAGTATTTCAGTCATACATTCACTGCAGTTCATATACGTTTTGTCCGTACCTTTGTCTTTAGGATTTCCTTATTATTAGTCAATATTTTTTTCACTTCTGGTTCTGCTTAAAAGAAGCAGAAGTGAAAAAAACATTCACAGCAGTGTTTGTCTCAGGTATAAAAGGAATCACCTGGCTTCCTCCTCGTCTTTTTTATTGCAAAGCTTTAACTTCGAACAGCTGGGCATAGAAAAGTAGAGCCAGATCACCCCGGCTTTCTCTTCTGTGATGCAGAGGAAGCTTTCTTTCTCTCACTGGTTCCCTTGTCTCTATTGCTGGGTCTTTGTCCTCCGGCAGCCTGCACCAGACACATTTTTTTAAAGCTCAAATCTCCTCACAGGGGCCATCACGTGGGAACAGCTAATGTCTTCCAAGCACTCTGAATGTCTGCTGTTTTTTTCCCCCTCGGGAGTAAAGAAAAAAGAACATCTCAGATACATTTAAAATTGCAACTGAAGAAACTGACCTCTTTCACAAACAGCGAACACAGTTATTGGCAGAAAAATGACTCCTCCCCTTGAATAATGGCAATTAAAGAGCCATAAATATACATATACTGAAGTTTCTACAGAAGCCAAAGAAAATTAAAGGCTTGAAAGGAAACCAAGGAGAATCCTAAGAAACACATTAAGCAGAAACTGGTTCCTATGGAAATATTACTTGAAAACGAGGATCCGCCAAGGAAGTAATTACAGCTGCTATGGAGTTCTCACCCACAAACAGCAGTGCAGATGGCCTTCACAGATATGAACACATTCTTACAGACACTGTGCGGTATGCATATTTATGGATGTATTCCCTCTCGCAAGGTGATTTTAACAGATTTTATATGTAAAATAGAGAAAGGAGGAAAAGAGACAGAGAGAGAAAGGGGGGGATTTGATTGTATGGTGTCTTGAGACCATGGGGATTATGCTTGTGGACACTGATTACCAAGCCTGTCAACTCCCAAGGTCTGCAGAATTTGGATAAATGAAGTAGGAATGCTCTCCAGCTGCCAAACACATGCAGGCTGCTGTTTGGTGATGCCTGCCGAGTACAGGCGGCGTGTTCTGGACAGGCGCCAGCACAGAAAATTCAATTTAGAAAATACTGGTCACTCACTAACGCGTCATCAAACTAGTCTGTACAGGCTAAAATGAGCCCATTGGCAGTGCATGACATTAATCTCGCTGAAGACAACCTGACAATGAGCGCAGCACAATGCAGTGCAACATGTTGCAAACAGTAGAAATACAGTATGTGGGTGTACAGTCCCTACTACATTCACATGCAAATAATGGGAATTACTTAATGCTGTATATGACAATTTAGTTGAAAGAAAGAGAAGAGAGAAGTCTGTTAGCACCGGCACAATCAGGATGAAACACAGCGGAGGAATTTTAAACAGAGAAAATAGTGTAGGCTGACGGATGCTGTGCCTACCTTTTACATAAAAGAAGCAAAAATGTGCACCACAGCACCGATCATCTCAGTTCTTAATCATGATTTTGAAACACTTTTCTCAGTGTGCTTATAATTCCTTGCTTGCAGCTTATATTGCGCTTTACATACTTGTTTTTCTGTTTGACTTTATTCAAAATAAAGCCTCAACCCAATAAAGTAATACTACCATTACTGTTGTATTTTTGTGCAAAAGCTTCAAATTCTACAAGCATATTGAAAATGTGATTGAACGCATGCTTCCTGGAAATGCATTCCATTTGCTTTCTGCCCATTATCCACTCTTGTAATACAAACTCCACTCACGGAAACAACAGCATGATTAAGCCTTTTATGCTTGAGTTTAGTTGCTCACTGCACTTGATAATTAGATTTTTGCAAGGACTTGGAGGTCTTGGAGTTTATTAAAAATAGTCAACAGTGACATGAAGCAGGAGACTGGGTTTCCCTGTTCATTACCGGCCTCAGCCACGGTTCTTGTGCTGTCTTAACCACACAAGACACAGGATGTGAGCACCACTACAGTAAACGCAAATTAAAGGCGCTGGTCATGCAGCCTACTGTACAGCGTTCAAAGGTGGGAGCACACCCCCACTATTTTGAAGACACCACCACATCCACCACAGAGATCACATAAAAACACAACCCCAAATCGCCTATGCACGATTTACATTTCAACACCAATCACCCAAGTTGGGTAATTTAATTTACCCAAAAGGGATTTTCTGTCACTTTGATAAAAACACACAGTGAGCATAAATACCGACACAATGACAGCAATATCAGTTGCTGCTGTGATTATTATAACATTAAATTTGACCCGCGGATGCCAGAGTTGTGAACTGATTTAATTAGTTCAGCCGCGTAAACAGCAGCCGGTGTTTGGCAGATAGCTTTGAAAAGAGAGTCATTTTCTTCCATCGCTGTCATTCTGTCATGTTGTTATGTTATATTATGAAACTGGTCAGCGTTTGAAGAAGGAGCCATTCTTTATTAAATATTTTGTTAAAAATATGACTAAGCTATGACAAAGAAGAGTCTGGCATTCACAAAATTACATCCATCTTTTGTTCTTCTTTTCAATATCTCACGACTGAGTCCTCAAGACTGACCTTGCAGTGATATCCAAATTCAGCTGCTGGCATCTCTGCAAACCTGTACTTTAGAGCAATATCGGATTTAACATCAATCAGCGACTCCTTCAACTCAATTGTCATTCCTGTCAATTTTGACCCCCTGGAGAAGATTTTCTAATCCCCTCTACTAGATATTGGCCAAATCAGGGAAATATTCTGGATACCACAGAGATGAGCTCAGGCGTCGTGTAGACATGAAACACCTTCTAATTGGTGGAAGCCTAAAGATACCTACACTAAAAAAGCAACCAGCAGAGAAACAAATCAAAGGGCCAGAAGCCAAAAGCAGGAAATTTGACAGGAATTAATTAGAGTATCACTTGTACTTCAGGTGTCAGAGATCCAGGGAACGACAAACTAATGTTGTTTTAATAAAGAAACTAGAAAATAACTGGCCTTTTCCATCATCCTTTGAGCAGCTGTGATCTGATTTTATGCTGCACAGGATACGAACCTCCAACCAGCAGGACACAGTAAAAGGAAAAGTTGGTTATTTTCTAAAGGCGCATCAGCTGCCGCTCTTTATTTAACAGCTCGCTGTGACCACTCCTTGTGTGCTCATGAACTGATCTGTCAGAAATGACTCTCGCCTTATTGTGTAGATGCATTTTTGATTAATGACAGCCCTAAGTGCCAAGCTCGCTGACAAACACCTTACATTTCTTGTGATTACTTTATAATAAAACCCTTGTATTTTGGCAGGTAAATGCTTTTAACATGAAGCTGTTTGAGAGTCACTTTGGGCTGATGACAAACACCGGCTGCTGCAGCCAAAAGCTATATCTGAAGGCCAATAACCGGTGTTAAAATCATCACATATAGGGCTTTATCGGCCTAATCACCACTTTGGTAATATTGGGTTTTACTTAAACCCAATATTAAGTATGCATGCAAGTTTCCCATGCAAGTTTCTCTAGTAGTAAAAATCTGTAAAAACAAAAACAAACAACATTCACGTTTTCGCAGACTGCACAATGACCAGTAGAAAACAAATCAATAGAAAACAGCTAACAAGAAAACTTCTCATTTTTAGGCTTTTGAAGACAGAAACTATTCCAGGTTGTGAATGTGAGTGGATGACGGGGATATACAGAATGAAACGAGTACTGATGGAGTATTTTCTCAGCTTACTCAATGCTACATTTTTCCAGTCCCACTGGGTCAGTCACTCTTGTGCTTTTCTATTTTTATTGACAGATATTTACTGAACATTCTAAATTAAACATTTGGGATATAAACAGTGAAACACATTTTTTCGTGAGGTGAAGGGAGGAAGTTAAAAGTAATTTCCTGGAAGAAATATCAGCTAGAAACTTGAAACGGTGGACAAAATGATGGATGTATCTAACTTTTGCTACACTGAATACACAGTGTCGGGAAGGTTACTTTTAAAATGTATTCCATTACAGAATACAGAATACATGCCCCAAAATGTATTCTGTAACGTATTCCGTTACGTTACTCAATGAGAGTAACGTATTCTGAATACTTTGGATTACTTAATATATTATCATGCTGTTTACAACTACATGAATGTACTATTGCTGTGATTTATTACTGTTACTGAAGGTCCGCGGCTCCGAACCGTAGTAAAGGGACCTCTGGCTAATACGTCGGGCTCGTAGCTGAAAACTAGCTTTACTTTGTTGTCTGGGTCAACTTTGCTAGCAGAGACAGAGAGAGGCGTTGAAAGGCTGCTCCAACAGAACTTATTGTTTCAGAGGAAAACACGAACACGGTGTACAGTCGAGTCTTAATAGCTTACTTACAGCTGGGCTCGTCAGGCTCTCTTCTTGGCTGCAGTGGTTATTATTATATTTACATGCTTCCAGCTCCCGTTTCTGCTCGATGACAGCTCGTACTTTTCCTTTTTCTCCTCCCTCGCTCACAGACACATAACGGGTATGGCAGTCCATTCTCCCTGCAGCACGGACTACACTGCCCATGATGCTACATTCTTTAGAGCTATACCTGTAGCATTCTGCCTATTAGCTTAGCACGACAACAACAAAAGGCGCTCTCTCACCCAGGAAACACGCAGAGAGAGAGAGAGCGTCACCCTGTAACCATGGCAACCGTAACGCTGCCGCCTGGAACAACAGAACGTAGCTGTCAAACAAAACCCAAACAGTCCTGACCCGCCACAATATGAAACAGGGAAGTACCGCCGTGTAATCCATTTATTTCAACAAAGTAACTGTATTCTAAATACCACCTTTTTAAACGGTAACTGTAACGGAATACAGTTACTCATATTTTGTATTTTAAATACGTAACGGCGGTACATGTATTCCGTTACTCCCCAACACTGTGAATACATGACACACTGTATGTGGACAGCTTGCGGGTTGTTGCCTGTAACCCTAAACTAAAACTGCAACCAATCAAATTACCTCAGGGACTGGAAAGTACATTTTGCATATGCAAATGTAACAACAGATAAGTTTTCTATTCATTTCTTTTTCAAGGTGTGAAAAATATATTCTGTCAATAAAATTCTACAATCCTCAAATGAGAGATGTAGCCATGTTGCATCCTCAGCCAAAGTGTAAGATTTGATAAAAAACTGTTTCTGTAGTGGTTACCATACTTTTTACATGCTTTTTCTAAAGACAAGACAGGGAAACCATTTAGTTGTGAAAATTTGTGGTCAATGTCTCATTGACATGAGATGTAGGGACTCACTCGCCGGGTGAGACCAGCTGGTCATCTTAGCAGCCAACAGCCCGCCTTCTAAGATGTCAATATCCGTTGTTATCCCAGGGAGAGCGGTCTCATCTCAGAAAGCCTGTTGGTAATTTAACACTGACTCTGATGTCTCTGTAATGTTTGATATATGATGTAATTCCCTTTGAAAGATAAATGTTGGTCTCACAGAAGAAAAGTAATATTTGGCCGTATCAGTTGTTTTGAAGGGAAGGTTAGGGTTCTTGTTTTCATTGGATAATTAATACATCAGCTCTGTTACATCATTTTATGTATATTCATATAAGGAAAGCAAGTAGCCAATATCTAACCTTTATTTTTTGTTTTTATAACACACATTACTATTAATTTACATAGTTTTGGATTAGAAAACAATCCTAATTGACAGGGACTATTTTGTCAAAGACTACTTAAGAGTATCATGTGTTGATAATCACCAGAGCTGAGATAAGGCATTTGTGTTGCCAGAATGCAGATTTTCCAGTTAATTCATTGATTTTTTGTCTTTCAGTAAGTACGTTTGGACCAGCGTTGGTTAAATGCTCCACAAATGTGCAGCAATTATCAGCAGCACAGGTGTTGCGGTTCGGTCTCATGAAGGCGCTGTGAAACCAGGTCACAAAAAACAAAAGCTGCCCTGGGAGCTGTCCACATTTTAAGGCTCGAACAAGTGCTTGTTTGTTGCAAATCTGTCCATTTTTAAATTTAGTCTCTAAAATATGCTCAACATTTGCCACACTGAGCTTTCTGGAAGCCAAATCAGAGGAATGCCATCCTCCAATTAGAAAACCAAAGCATGTAGTCTGGATTTTTGTCTGGAAGCCGTATCCGTGTGCCCAGTATGTGTGTAATGAAAGGATGCAAAATTAGTGCCTGGCTCTAAATATAAACATGTGTAAGGCACTGCAACATTGCTGCATTGTAATTAGCATGGGCCTTTCTGCGGTTTTGTTATATGTGGAGGTAAATAGGGGCATGCTAGTAATTAGGTAACAGTGCCCATGCTTGCCTTCTCTTTATCGGCAGGAAGTTCTATCAATAGCACCAACAAACACCAGTGGAGGTTTAAACGTGTCCTCACTACTATGACATTTTGATGATAACCCCTTTGGTTCTGCTGAAGTTTTAGATGCTTTGAGCTTGAACTCATAACTTAATATGTTATTTTACTCCAAACAAAAATCACCACTGGGCTTTGTGGTGTAGCTAACACTGAACTGAAAGCTAAAACTAGGTTGACGCGAGGTGTTAAGTGCTTTGGGAATTTACCCAAGCAATTACTTTAAGCATCAATTTGATGATAAAATGTTTTACAGGTGCCAGTGCCAAAGGCCAGTTAAGCAAAATGCTAAGGTCATTAGCCTTTCAAAGGAAAAAGCTACAATGTGTCAAGATGCAGCAGCTTAATGGAGCCATCTTCCTAAAGCACATTAACACTATTAAAACAAACAGCTACTGGCAATGTATCTCACATGTCTCTTGTCTGATGGGGAATTTTCCTCATTTTAACTTGCCAGCACAGGCAGCGCGATGCCACTGTGAGATATTTCCAGCAGAGTTACTTTGGAGCTTAATCACAGACACGTGTATGAAAACCAAAAACACAAGTGATAAATGTCAGTCTCACAGGAGAAAAGAGCAAAAGCTTCTTTCTGGTCTCGCCGTTTTGCACTGATGTTCAATAATCACACAAATCCACCGCGGGAGAAGAAGAGATATGAAATCTCGTTCAGGGGATTCTCAACAAACCAGACCTTAGTGTAAGTAAAGGTTAATAGAAAGTGCATTTACCAAAAAGTGAGTTATGGCTTTTTGTCGCAGAAACACTCCTGAAAGTCATTAAACACGACGAACTTGTGATACTTAACGGTGTGAGGTTATTTGAGGGAAGATTTAGAAATAAGTCGTTTTTGCACTCACAGTAAAAACGCTCAAACTTTACAAGATCATGTCCGTAATCAGTTTATATCATACTGGAAGAGAACAGCAGAGATGGTGAGTGCTGGTGTGAAAAATGTGAAATCAATTTTCGTCTTGGAATTAAAGGGTGCTATTGAGCGTTCCTGTACAAAAAAGAAAAAAGATTATCGGCGTGAAACATTTCCTTTTTCATAAAACTTTCTGCTGAACCATTAATAACGGGTTTCTTCTTTTGTTTGAAATTGTGCATTGTTCCTATTTGCATAGGATTTGTATTAAGTGGGCATCTTTAGCAATTATAAGTCCTACTGCAAATGAATTTATCATATTGCAGCAAACACAGAGGTGATATAATTAGGGGATTGTTTTTTTTACCCACCTCTTTTGTGTTCTTTGCACCTTTCTTCTGCCTCATTTGTGCTCTATTGGGCTCAATTCGCAGTTACAAATGAAAGTTTGCAAAGCACTTTGGTGGCAAATTCAATGCTCATATCAATAAACAGCATTGTGAGCCATTCATAGAAGAGTGAACAATGAGATGTGTGACATGCATGTATTAAGGAATATTTTGCTGTCTTTCAGCAGACTCAACAGTGATTATGTAGCGTCCTATTATTAGTAAGATACTATAGAAGTATAGCAGTCAGTATTTGGTATATATATATGGATATTGTCAGTAGGCTTGAGAAAATCACAGACTTTGCTTATCCTGTGCAAGTGACCTGCATGAAACAGACATGTGGGGTCATTTGTAAATCATACAAGATCCCCAAGTTACAATAATCCTACGTGAAAGAGCTTTAGCTGGTATTCCATGACAGTCAACAGCAAATCTTAGGGCCTCCAACTGTCAATCAGTAAAAAAGTGTGAAGCCAAAGCCAATCACACTGCCAACACCTGCTGTCTAAAGATATATCTGCTTAGATGTGATACTATTGAAAAACCTGATAGGTATCCTAATCATATACTGAGAGGCTTTGTGCTCCAGTAAATCCTGTTTGTTTACTCCGTATAGCATTGTAAAACAAAGACGCAGACAAATGACTTTTTCTCTAGTAGTAAAAATCTGTAAAAACAAAAACAAACAACATTCACGTTTTCGCAGACTGCACAATGACCAGTGTTTCTGGAAAGCAGATTTCCCTCTGCCATTAGTCTTCATGCTAAACTAATTCCTCACAATTAGATCTATACTTATTCCACAGACAAGAGTGGTATTAGTTTTCTCATTAAACCTTCAAAATGTAGTAAATAAGCATACTTGCTCCAGAGAAACACCGCAAGCAGAATGAAAATCATTGTTCTCTGTTGATTTAACACAAAGGCAGCTAGAAGAAGAAATGTTTTTTAAAAAAAAACAGGAGCACTTTAAAGAAAATGTAAAAATGTGGTTACCAAATGAAAAGTACTTCTAAGAGCACCTTTTTGTCAGGAATAATGGTGCGTAAAGATATCTGAGGGCTTGTGGAATATAGTGCATGGAGAGTATTTGAGCAGAACCTCAAGTGGAATTTTGGCAGGAGTCAAAGACTATCATACTTCTCCTGCTTTATTTTCATTGCTGAAATTTAATCCATTGCAGAGCCTGTGAATCTTGAACGCAGCCTACCCCTCGCTCCTGTCAGCCTACTCATACCTGAAAGCGATGTAATGACCCACTTTCTCTCCTTGTCCCCCAGCAACTCTGATGCTTACCACATTTGACCACCTTGCTGTGGACCACTACAGTCTGCAGCTGCTGTTAATTTACAGGAGCACTGTGCTCCCCCCTTTTCAGCTCCGAAGCATATATGACTAATCACACCAGTCATTTTAAACAACTTGAGCTCTCTCTGGCAATAAATCACCATGATGCCTGCTACTGTGCCCATAATAGAGCTGCATTCAGGAGGGAAGAGAGCAGGGGGGACTTTGGGAGCTATTCAGTAGTATTGGTCAACACTATTGTGAAACAAACTTGGGGACTGGGACGTATTGTTGTCCGACGTGTTGTTTGTTTCTATGATCTCAATAAAAATCAAGGTGAAAACAACAAAGGGTTGTGTTTTCCTTGCACAATAGCTCAGGGAATATGATATTTTCCGGGACTCTTTGATAAAAGTGCACATTTTCCTTCCTTATTTAACGTCGTTGCAGTTACAAAGCATCGCAAAATCCATAACACCCAATCTACTACTCTAAAAACATGCCGCATACATGGGGGTTTTCAAAAAACACTCGAATGCTCTGTGAAATGTAACAGCAGCTCTACCCTTGTTTAGATTAAACCGAAGTTTGATGCACTTTGAAAGCAAAACTTGAAACTAGAAGGAAGATGCTGTCGTTTTCCTCTCTCTTCATCTTAATAATACAAAAAAAAAAAGTCCAAAAGGTGTACTTCTTTATCTGCAACTGCCAATGGTAGAGAGAATAGACGGATTTCACACAGCCTTTAATGACTGTGTTCGACCACCTTTGTGGGACATGACAAACGATGAAACCTTCTCCACGTTCCACAAGCCAGCGTGAGATAGATATGGATTCCACAGTATCAGCAACAAGGAAAAAGTAGTAAAAAACCAGACAGGAAGTTAAACAACACAAAGGCCCGGGCTATGACTGCATCGTGTCATTACTCTTTTTTTCCCTGTCATTGTTCAATGTTGCATCCTCCCTTTATGCCTTTCCCTGCCAAGTAACCACTGTGCCGAGCTGAAGAACAATCTGCTGCTTGTCAGGAGCGCTGAATGAATCCTGTTGCTTATTGTTGAGGTGAACACATTATTTGAATACGACCAATCTCCTGTAATAAAAGGGCTGTTGTGGTTTATGAAATATTCATCAAAGGTATCCCCTAGAGACTCAGATGCATTCAGATGCATATCTCAGTATCTGAAACAGACCTCGGCAGACAAAAGATTGCGAGCACGGACTCAAAGCTTCTGAAATATGCGGCAGACAGTCACAAGGGGAGTGACCTCTATAGTGGATACGTCTCCTTGTCGCCCTGCTGGTTTTCAGCCATTCCACCTCCTAATAAATCAACAAGCATGCACTCTGGGATCCAGCAGCTAAGTGGCATTTAAGAAACAGATTGTGAGAGCTGTAAAGCTGCACTTTGGATCATTTAGACGCAGGGCAATAATTTGGCCAGATGAACGGCATTAACGGCACCTGGAAAGTTTTTAACCCACTTAAGCCATTAAAAAAAGTCAAAATAGCATTCTGCTAAAAGTCAATGAAGGCTAAACTTCTTGTTGTACACAAGAGCAAAAATGCTTTCCATTTGCCCGGCTTCACCCAGTATTGAGGTTGTGACACATTTAAATTCACTGGCAATTTACCAGCTGATGACAATAGATAGTCGCCTTGCTATTTATCAGTAGTGCGTGGAGTGCATTTATCTGTCTGCCAACTTATGCATAAAAAGTGCATGGAAAGCAATAAGAAGTCAGCGTACATTCAGCTCCCTGCAAAAATGCGAAGAGACTCTTTCCCCTACAAATGGTAACAACATAAAGTCGGGCAGACATTTGTGGTTCAGTCACAATGATCAAATTGGTGCTGCCAACAAGAGCACGGCCATGTCTTTTCTTTAATGATCACAACACATATGATATACTCACAGTCCCCCCAGCACTACTTCATCTGCACCTTGCAACATACAGATCAAGCTAGCTATGCCCGTAACAAGGTAGACATGTTAGAACGATTCCTAACAAAGCTGCTGGGAGATACAGAGGCTCATAATTGTTCAAACATTGTTTACACCATGCTTCTGCCTTGAAGACACAATAAAAGAAGGAGTGATAGTCCTATGCAGAGACACTGGGCTATCACACTGAGACTATGGGTACTGATGAGAAGCTCTTGGTCTGTTGCCATGGCCCCTGTGTGGGTTGCATGTCAGTGCTGGTCTGCCCTTCTTTTTAATAACACTGAAAAATACTTTGAAGACCCACGGGGGGAACAAAACACATTATGCTCCCATTGGTGTGGGTTTGTGATTTTACAGCTTAACATTGTCTCATGCTATTAACCCCCCTCCCCCCCACCACAAAACTCAGGGGCATCATCATTTGACATGTTTTTTTTTCCAGCCTTTTTTTTTAAAGCACAATCTTTTATCAAACCCAAATCGTGTTTAGCCACTGGTGAAACACATGCAAATTAGTCACTTTTTAGTCTTTTTTACCACTGGCTGGGAGCAGAAAATAAGAGAATTTGATGTGCTTATATGGGAACAAGCAGGTGATTGTTTTTCTCTGACTGAGGTAAATGATCAGGTTCTTGTTCCGTGTCGATTGTGGTAAAAAGGCTGCTTTGGTTAAAGTATAAACATTAAAAGCCTCTGCTTGACTAACAGCCAATGTCATTTCCATTAACCACCTGTTTGTGGCCAGTTCAGATCAAGTATTGGAAGTATTGGAGACACTTATTGGCAATTTACTTAGAGACTTACTGAATAGTTTTACAATAATTAGAGCTGACAACTTACCGATTACTCTGAGTCGGGTACTGATGTGGATTTTGGTGTTGACCTATTGTAGGTTCACTGATAGTTTGTCGAGAATGACAGAAAGATGATAAATCCCACATGGTAAATCTGAAAATGTTTTGTTTTATTAGAGTAAATCCATCTAATGCTTGATTAAAAGTCTATTTGTTTAAGGCTGAAAGCAGAACTTGAATCCACTCCGTATAATTTGGAAGAATGCTGTATCCTGAAGAGGATATGATATCCTGTTTTCAACTTATCCTTCAACTTGTATTTCTCATTTGCTCATGTAGGACATGGAAGTTTTTAAAAAAAAGAGAATATGGAAAATGCTCATGGCTTGATATGAAACAAGTGCTAAATACTAGGCAATGATTGCAGTTTGGATTAAAATTAATACTGTGCTGATGAGACCTTCAGTGCCATTGGTGCTGTAATAACCACTTGTGTTCTGGACCCTGGATCGTGGCTATGGTTTGAAAGAAAATGAAGGTGCTTATTGAAATTTAGGATAGAAAAATGTCACGGTGTCAAGTTTTACAAAGTTTTTTTAATTGTACTTTTCCTTTGATTTCACAGACAGAGAGAGAATCATTAATGAATGCCAGCGACCTTTGGATTCGTCTTCAAAGCATGAGTCTAAATCACAGACAGGCCATTCTTTCAGTTATCAATAAACACGGATTGATGATTTATTCATTTAAAGATACCTTTATAAATACACTCACTGGACACTTTATTAGGTATACCTTGTTACTGCTCAAGTTCTTAATTGCATAGATTCGAAAAGGTGCTGGAAAATTCCTCAGAGAATTTGGTTCATATTGACGTGATAGCGTCACAGTCATGATGCAAATCTTTCTTTCCACCACATCCCAAACCTGATCTATTGGATTGAAATCAGGTGACTGTGGTAGCTCAAGAAACCAGTTTGAGATGATCTGAGCTCTGTGACACATCCTACTGCTAGCAGCTGTCAGAAGATGGGTACACTGTGGTCATGTGGTCAGGGATGGAGACGCTCAGCAAGAGTACTCAGATCGGCTGTGGTGCTTTAATGATGCTACAAGCTGCATTTGGCTGTTCCCTTATTCACATGGGGTCGCCACAGCAGGAAGCTATTGTGCATTCAGAGATGTTCCTCTGCATACCTTGGTTGTAATAAATTGTAGAGATGGACCGATCCGATATTACGTATCGGTATCGGTCCGATACTGACCCAAATTACTGGATCGGATATCGGTGAGAAATAAAAAATGTAATCCGATCCATTAAATATCAAAAAAGCACCTTACAAAACTTGCTACACGGCGTAACTCGGCTCATAACTGTAGCACGTAGCAGCAGTATGCATCACGTGATAGAGCAGCTGTGTGTATTTGTAGCCTTGCTAGCAAACCAGCATTTCATCTCCGAGGAAGTTATCCCAGAGAGAAGTAAAGCAAGTGTGTAAGTTCATCTCTGAATGTTTGTAAAGCGTTCCCACGTTAAGCTTAACAACACATATATGGAGCGACTGCCTCTCTCTCTCCCTCTCCTGCTGCTGCTTCAATCGTGAAACTGCTTAATGATCAACTGATCGGCTTTTCTGTCGCGAGTCCGTCTCTCTTAGTTTTTGGCCCACTTCTCACCAGAAAGAGGAAACCAGCGGCTGAACAACAGCAGCACGTTTAAGCTTGATATGCTGTTGTTAGAATTTATTTAATATTACTTTCTACACCAGGATCCTTTTCTAGCAGCTGACCGCTGGTAACTGTGCAGGGGCGGATCGAGCAAAGTGTAGCCAGGGGGGGCCGATAGGGCATGAACAGGCAAAAGGGGGCACAAAGACATACTTTTCTTTCTTATTCTCATTTAAAATGTCTAGCTTTTAATACATAATTATCTGACTCTTACACCCAAAGTTTTAATCTGATGTAAAATATATAGAAGTCCATTACTGTATATAGTAACTGTTAAGTCTAATATAGTAAGCTATACTACTTTTTCCTTCCGGAAGATACCATCCGTGCAGTCTGCAATTCTGTTGAAGAAAGATGTTGAATCTATTTAATTATTCTTGAAAAATAATTTATTTTTGTGCATTTTCCCCCTGCATCAAATTAATTTTGATTACATCGATTAAGCATCATGAGGTGGAGGGTGGTTCCCTTTTTCTTTTTTTGCTGGGAGTTTGCAACCCTATTAGTATAGTACTCATACCAGAATAGGGAGGATGGAGCAGGTTTAAGTTTATTAGATTGATCAGTATTGCTGAACTATGAAATATTTTGGGCGCAGTGTATTTTTTACATACAGGTTTAACAGAATAGCTTTAGTGTTGTTATTTATTTAAACTTGAGTATAAACTTATACAAAATGCAGCAAGATATTAAAAAATTTTATTGATTAAAAAACACACTATATCGGATTCGTATCGGTATCGGCAGATATCCAAATTTATGATATCGGTATCGGTATCGGACATAAAAAAGTGGTATCGTGCCATCTCTAATAAATTGTAATGCTGTTTCCTTCCTATCCTAGAAGCAGTATGGCTATTCTCTGACCTCTGGCATCAGCAAGGCATTTTGGCTAGAGAACTGCAGCCCACTGGTTATTTTCTCTGTTTTTCAGACCATTCTCTGTAAATCCTGGGGACAGTTGTGCAGGACAAAAACCCAGTAGATCAGCAGTTTCTCCAGCTAGTGCTGCACCAACAACCATGCCACATTCATAATAACTTAAATCACCTTTCTTACCCGTTCGGATGCTCAATTTGAACTTCAGCAGCTCGAGTTGACCATGTGCACATGCCTAAAAGTCTTTCACAGCAGGAATGAGTTTTGATATTAATGTTTAGTGTACAACAGCATTGTTTTAATTAAACCCTGCAACATTTCACCCAGG